>NC_080185.1:73681878-73982229 GCF_950295315.1 Erinaceus europaeus | reverse complement strand
CACTCACAGAGATGCACAAAAATACACACACAGAGATGCAACACACACAGACACAAAGACACAGTCAGCAAAACAGACACACAGAAACAATAGACACACAGAGAGACACATACAGACAGCCATAGTAACACATACATACTTACAGAGAAAGACACACAGACACCTAAACACAAACACACACACACACGGAGATACACACAGACACACCGTCTCTGTGTTTTTTTGTGTGGGTGATGTCTGTGTGTTTCTGTCTTTATTTTCATGTCTGGCAGACCCACATACAGATATACATGCAAACACATACACAGACACCCACCCACACTGAGAGACATGCACAACAGACACAAATACACATAGACAGACTCACACAGAGATAAAAAGATAGAAACACACAGACATTGCCCACACACACAAAAACACAGAGACACACACATAGACAGACACAAAAAGACTGGCACCCACTCACACATAGAAACACACAGACATATACACAAGGACAGACATCATCCTACATACATAGACACACACACACACACACACACACAGACCGACTGAACCTAGGACCTCAGAGCCTCAGGTAGGAGAGTCTTCCCAGCCCATTTGCACTCTTTCTAAAGAAATAACCATAAGGCTTCCCTCCTCGAACCTGGTAAGTGGTACACATGAAGTGGGCATAAGGCTCCAGAGCTATCATCACAGACACACACACACACACACACACACACACACACACACACACACAGGGAGAGAGATAACAGACACACAAAGACAAAAGCAGACAGAAAGGCACACACAGAAGCACATAGACTGACAGAGAGACAAACATACACACAGACATACACAACACCCACACACACTCAGACACCCAAACTCTACAGACATACACTCAAACGCCACAGGCATACACATGCAGAGACACACAGATAGGAATGCAGACAGACACACACACATATAGATAGGCATACATACAAACAGACTGACATAGACACAGACACAGTCAGATACACACAAACAGACACACATGCAGACAGAGACACATACAAACACAGACACAAAGATACCCAGACACACAAATAGACACACTGACACACAGACATACACAACACCCCACACACATGCACAGACACACATGCACACAGAGACACACTCACAGGCAGACACACATAGGGACACATGCACAAGGACACTCAGAGAGGGACACACAGTGAGACACACACAGAGACACTGACACACAGACATAGGTAGACAGACACACAGAGAGGGAAACACAGTGAGATAAACACACATAGGGACACAGACAGAGGTACAGACACACACACACAGAAACAGACACCCTCACACTGAGACACACATACACACAGACAAATACATATAGAGAGACTGACACACACAGAGAGATACACACACAAACACATACAGAAAGACACACAGGGAGACACATACACTCAATAAATAAAATTTTGTTTGCTTTCTGAGAGAGAGAGAGAGAGAGAGAGAGAGAGAGGAAAGAAAGAGACAGTCAAACAGACTGTGGCCTGCCGTGCTAGTTTCGCGGGCGGGAGAGAGAGAGACGACCAGAGACTCATGGCTCATCTGGGAAGCAGTATTTCTTTACTGATGAGTGGAGATGCGGTTCAACAATCTAATCTCTTCTAGTCACAACACAATTCTGTCCTGCATCTCTCCTGAGGCGAAAGAGTCAGGAACAAGGAAGTACATAGGATAGGGGGTGGGGAGAAGGGAAAAGCGCGAAACAGTGAGGATTAAACCAATGTCCCAGAGACAGGGGGTGCTTAGTTAACAGTGGTTATGTAAATAGAATACATCGTAAGTAATACAAGAGAACCTAATGTGATGATCCAAACAGAAGGTCTTGTAAGCAGGATTTAGAAGCATACCAACAGTGGCCAGCACACTGCTCAGCTTGGGCTTTTGATAGAGTCACAGACAAACAAAAAGACACACACAGAGACACACAGCAGACACACCCAACCCTCGCATACACTTTCTCTCTATCTTTTAAATATTTTGTTTGCTTTATGAGGGACAGAGTGAGAGATAGAAAGACAAAGACACAGACACATAATGACATATACAAATACAGAGACAGCCACCACACACACACACACACAAACACACACAGGCAAACACACACAGAGACATACATACACAGTTACACATAACACACACACAGAAAAAGACACACACACAGTGACATACACACAGAGAGACAGACAGATATTCAGAGACACGAAAAGACACACTACCACACACCAATAGTCAGACACACAAAACAGACACACACAGACACAGACACACACATTCACACACAGACATACAATCATGGAAACACAAACACATGCACAGAGACACATGTACTAAAACACACAGAGACACTCATATACACAGGCAAACACACACATAGGGAGACTTCCCTAAACACACATACACAAACATACACACACATACACACACAAAACCGTACATACACATGCAAAACACACACAAAAAGACACACATAACACACCAAGACACACAGAGACACCTACACACACACACACAAAGACAAACACAAAGACACAGGTAGACACATAAAGACACAGGAAGACACACACAGACACTGACACACAGACATATACACACAGCAGATAAAGACAGACACACACACACAGAGACACAAACACACTCAAAGACACAAACACACACAAATACCCATACAAACAAACAGATACAGAAAACACAGACAGCAACACACATAGATAATCACACAGAAAGACACACACACAGAGAGATACTCTCTTTTTTATTTTATTTTTATTTTTTGTGTTGTCATTTCTTTTTTTTTTATTTAAGACAGGACATTAACAAAACCATAGAATAAGAGGGGTAAAGTTCCGCACAATTCCCATAACCCGATCTCCATATCCCATCCCCTCCCCTGATAGCCTTCTCATTCTCTATCTCTCTGGGAGTATGGATCCAGGGTCATTGTGGGTTGCAGAGGGTGGAAGGTCTGGCTTCTGTAATTGCTTCCTGCTGAACATGGGCGTTGACTGGTCGATCCATACTCCCAGTCTGCCTCTCTCTTTCCCTAGTAGGGTGGGGCTTTGGGGAAGCAGAGATCCAGTACACACTGGTGGGTCATCTGTCCAGGGAAGTCTGGTCAGTATCTTGCTGGCATCCGGAAGCTGGTGGCTGAAAAGAGAGTTAACATACAAAACCAAACAAACTGTTGAAGAATCATGGACCTAAAGGCTGGAATAGTGCAGATGAAGTGTTGGGGGGTATTCCCTGCATGCTCTTGTGTACTTTTGCTTTCAGGTACATATTTTGCCCTAGTTTATGGGCACGTGTGAACATATGCTCTATCTTAGGGGACCGGGACTATATCTAGGTTTGGGGACTTTATAGGGGAATGGAACACCTGGAATGGAGTTAGAGAATACTATGAAAGGAAAGTTCTCACCTGAGTCATGAAGCTGAAGGGTTGTCATTCCACAAATGAAGTCTCTGGTCAAAGTCTGAAGTGAAGCATGTTGGGGTGGTACTTGTTGCGTTCGTTAGGTTGCGATCCCTGGATGCAATATTATTTGATTTGAATTGAGAGCAGCATGCAGGAAAGTGGGCCCCACCCTAAGGTTCCAGAACTGGGGGAAATATAGGCTCTATTGTGGAAATGTGAGGTTCCTGTTGTCTTAGGGTTCAAGAAGACAATGGATAGTTATTGTTATCATCACATTATTTGGTGATTGGGTTAATTTTGGAAAGTCCCTTTGTTAGGGTTTGGGGTACAATACCCAGCATCTTGTATGTAGCTGTGCTACCGGTTGCGTCTAGGCTTTTGAGAGAGTCAACATATCAAAGACAGCCTATGTATTAAAAAGAATCAGTCTGTGTTTTAAGAAGTTCTAGACATATGATCAATTTTTCCCCTCTCATATTAATTAGTGGTTTATATGTTTATACTTTGATAGGAATGTACATAAACACCATTCCCACCACCAAAAGACTGCATCCCATCCCCACCCCCCACCCCTCACATCCACCCCCACCCCCCTGCCGCACGAGGAAGCCCAATGGCCACCCTCCCCCTCACCACAGGGTTTATACATTGTTGTCCTGCTCTCGATGTAATCAGATTCTGCTTTTAGTTTCCCTTTCTTATCTTCTTTCTGAAGTTCTGTTGATGAGTGGGGACATCCCATACTCATCTTTATCTTTCTGACTTAGCTGAGTTAACATAATTCCTTCTAGCTCTGTCCAACGTGGGTCAGATAAGGTGGGCTCATTGTTCTTAATAGCTGCATAGTATTCCATTGTGTATATGTACCACAGTTTCTCAGCCATTCATCTGCTATTGGGCACCTGGGTTCCTTCCAGGTTTTAGCTATTATGAATTGTGCTGCTATGAACATAGATGTACACATATCTTTTTGGTTGGACATTATGGAATCCTTGGGGTAAATCCCCAAGAAAGGAATTACTGGGTCATATGGAAGGTCTATGTCTAGCCTTGTGAAAGTTCTCCAGACTGCTCTCCAGAGAGGCCGGACCAATTTATATTCCCACCAGCAGTGCAGAAGGGCTCCTCTGTCCCCACAGCCTCTCCAACATTTGTTGTTGCTGTCCTTTTTGATGTATGCCATTCTCACAGGAGAGAGGTGGTATCTCAATGTTGTCATTATTTGCATTTCTCTGACAATCAGTGACCTGGAACAGGTTTTCATATGTTTGTTAGCCTTTTGGATCTCTTCAGTAGTGAATGTTCAGTTTGTATACTCTGCCCATTTTTGGATGGGGTCATTTGCTTTTTTGGTGCTAAGTTTGCTGACTTCTTTGTATATTTTGGTGATTATTCTCTTGTCTGATGTTTGGTATGATCTTCTCCCATTCTGTGAGGGGTCTCTTTGTGTGATAGTTTCTTTGGCTGTGCAGAAGCTTTTCAATTTGATGTAGTCCCATAGATTTGTTTTTGCTTTAGTCTTCCTTGCAATTGGGTTTGTTTCATCAAAGATGTCCTTGAGGTTTAGGTGGGAAAGTGTTTCAACAATGGTTTCCTCTAAGTATTTGATAGTTTCCGGTCTGACATCCAGGTCTTTGATCCATTTGGAGTTGATTTTTGTTTCTGGTGAGATAAAGTGGTTCAATTTCATTCTTCTGCATGTTACAACCCAGTTTTCACAGAACCATTTATTGAAGAGAGCCTCCTTCTTACATTTAATACATTGGGCGCCCTTATCAAAGATTAGATTCCATAGGCGTGGGGGATTAGAACTGGGCTTTCAATTCTGTCCCACTGGTCTCTGTGCCTACTTTTGTTCCAGTACCAGGCTGTTTTGATGATGATGGCCTTATAATATAGTTTGAGAACTGGGAGTGTGATGCCTCCATTTCTGTTTCTTTTCCTCAAGATGGTTTTGGCAACTATAGGTGTTTTCTGGTTCCAGCTAAATGACTGTAGCTTTTGTTCTATTTTCTTAAAGAAGCTTGGTGGAACTTTGATGGGTATTGTATTAGATTTGTATATGGCTCTGGGGAGAATATTCATTTTGATGATATTTATTCTTCCAATCCATGAGCATGGGATGTCTTTCCATTTCTTGGTATCAGTTTATATTTCCTTGAAGAGTGACTCATAGTTTTCAGTATACAAATCTTTCACTTATTTGGTCAGCTTTACTCCTAGGTGTTTTATTGATTTTGTTGCATCAGTGAATGGGAGTGATTTCTGGATGTCTTCTTCTTCAGATTTAGTGTTTGCATAAAGAAATGCCACTGATTTTTGTACATTAATTTTTTACCCTGACACCTTGCTATACTGCCTAATAACTTCCAGTATTTTTCTGCTGGATTCTTTAGGTTTTTCTATGTATACTATCATATCATCTGCAAATAGTGACTGCTTGACTTATTCCCTTACAATCTGTATTCCTTTGATTTCTTTCTCTTGCCTGATAGCTATGCCAAGAACTTCCAATACTATGTTGAAGAGTAATGATGATAGTGAACAGCCCTCTCTAGTCCCTGATCTGAGGGGAAATGATTTCAGCTTCTGTCCATTGAATATGATGTTGGCTGTAGGTTTGTCATATATGGATTCCACTATCTTGTGGAGTTTCCCATTTTTTGTAGTGTTTTGAGCATGAATGGGTGGTGGATTTTGTCAAAGGCTTTTTCTGCATCTATTGAGATAATCATGTAGTTTTTGGCTTTGCTTTTATTGATGTGGTGAATGACATTGATTGACTTACGTATGTTGAACCAACCTTGCATTCCTGGGATAAATCCCACTTGGTCGTGATGAACAATCTTTTTGATATGTTGCTGTATCCGGTTGGCCAAGATCTTGTTTAAAATTTGGCATCTATGTTCATCAGAGATATTGGTCTGTAGTTTTCCTTTTTTGTTGTGTCTCTATCTGCTTTTGGTATCAGGGTGATGTTGGCTTCATAGAAGTTGGAAGGGAGTGTTCCTGTTTCTTATGGAAAAGCTTTAGGAGTATGGGCATTAACTGTATTCTGAAGGTTTTGTAGAATTTGTTTGTGAAACCATCTGGTACAGGACTTTTGTTGTTGGGGAGTTTCTTAATAACAGTTTCGATTTCTTTGTCTGTGATTGGTGCATTTAGGTTTTGTAGTTTTTCTTGGTTCAGTTTTGGAAGGGCATATGCTTCTAGGAATTGTTCCATTTCTTCCAGATTCTCTAGCTTGCTGGTGTATAGTTCTTCATAGAAGTTTTGCATGATTTTCTGGATTTCTGTGGTGTCAGCTGTAATATCTCCTCTATCGTTTACAATTCTATGAAATTGAGTCTTCTCCCTTTTTTGTTTAGTGAGTCTGGCTAGGAGATTGTCAATTTTGTTTAATTTTTCAAAGAACCAACATTTGGCTTCATTGATCTTTTGTATGGTTCTCTTATTTTCGATGTTGTTTATTTCTGCTCTAATTTTAGTGGTTTCTATCCTTCTGGTTGCTTTAGGGTTCCTTTGTTCCTCTTCCTCTAAGTCCTTAAGGTGTGCAGTAAGGTTGTTTATCTGCTTTTTTTCATGTTGTTTAACATTTGACTGTATGGCTATGAGTTTCCCTCTCCGTACTCCTTTAGCTGTGTCCCAAATATTTTGATAGCTTGTGTCTTCATTTTCGTTTCCAGAAACATTTGAATTTCCTGCTTGAGTGTCTCTGACTCTGACCCAGTGGTTCTTAAGTAGCATGTTGTTTAGTTTCCAAATTCTGTGACTTTTAATATTTTTATGTTTGTTGTTAAATGTTAGCTTTACTTCACTGTGGTCTGAGAAGATACTTGGGATGATTTCAATGCTCCTGAATTTGTTGATTCTGTCTTTGTGTTCTAACATGTGGTCTATCCTTCAGTATGTGTTGTTTTGGATTTGAAAAGAATGTGTATTACAATTTGGGGGGGGGGAAGAACTCTGACAATGTCCAGGAGGTTTAGTCTGTCCATCTCTTCATTTAATTCTCTTGTTTCTTTGTTGATTCTCTGCTTTGTTGATCTGTCTAAGTGTGAGAGTGGGGTGTTAAAGTCTCCCACTTTTATTGTATTACTATTGATGTATTTTTGAAGTTCTTTGAGTAGGTGCTTGATGTATGTAGGTGGTCCCTCATTGGGTGCATAGATGTTAATAACTGTTAAATCTTCTTGGCAGATTGATCCTTTAATCATTATGTAATGACCTTGCCTATCTTTTATTACTTTATTTAATTTATAATCAACTGTGTCAGAGATGAGCATGGCTGTTCCTGCCTTTTTTGTGGTCCATTAGCCTGTAGGATAGTTTTCTATCCTTTCACATTAAGTCTGTGTTTATCTTGATGGGTCAAGTGGGATTCTTGCAAGCAGCATATGGTTGGGTTATGTTTTCTGATCCATCCTCCCTCTCTGTGCCTTTTGATGGGTTAGTTTAAGCCATTGACATTTATTGATATTATGGATTTAATGTGTTGTAGTGCCATTGTTCAACAATTTTTTATTTGTTCTGATATGTTCCAAGTATTATAGTGATGTTCTTGTTTATAAGAGGTCTTTTAGAACCTCTTTCAGGGAAGGTTGGTGATGGTTGTTTCCTTTAACTGTTGTTTGTCTGAGAAGGTTTTGATGACTTCATCTAGTTTGAATGAAAGTCTAGCAGGATATATTACCCTTGGTTGAAACCCTTTTTCATTCAGGGATCCATAGATACCTTGACATTCTCTTCTGGCTTCTACAGTTTGAGTGGATAAGTCTGCTGATAGTCTTATGGGTTTTCCCCTGTATGTGACTTTTTGTTTTTCTCTTTCAGACTTTAGGATCCTTTCTTTATCCTTACTTCTTTTCATTGTGACTATGATGTGTCTTGGTGTCTTCAGGTCTGGGTTGATTCTGTTTGGTACTCTCTGAGCCTCTTGGATCTTAATGTCCTTTCTGTTGTTCAGGTCTGGGAAGTTTTCTTCTATAATTTCCTTTAAAATGTTTGCTTCCCCTTCCTCTCTTTCTTCCTCTGGCAGGCCAATTATACGAATGTTACTTCTTTTGAGATCATCTCATATGTCTCTGCTATTGTTTTTAGTGTCTCTCAATCACTTTTTGAGCTCTTTCACCTCTTTCTTAGTTTTCTTTAGCTCATCCTCTGTCTGGCTAATTCTGTTTTCTACTTCTGCTAGTCTGCTTTCCCTTCCCTCAGCTGCTTTCTTCATTTCAGCTATTTCAGCTTTCAGTTCTCTAATTGCCTCAAAGTAGTTAGTATTTTCCTTGAGGGTCTCATCTGTTGTTTCCCTAATACTGCTATTCCTTTCCTCCAAAGTTGTTTCATTTCTGTGATTAATAAATTTATTATTGCTTGCATGATTTTTTATCTATGGTTACTTCTGGCTGATTTGTAGTTTCTTTTAGGCTTTTGTCTTCATTCATTGTAGTAGCAGTTTTATTTGCCCTTGATCTACCCATTTTTAATGTGTTTTTTTATTTTTATGTTCTGTTGTTCCTCAGTTGTTGTGTTTTGTTTACAAGCCACACTATGCTAAATACCTTTATGACAAATGCAATGACCACCCTCGGAAATTACAATAGTAACTAAAGCAATGACTGAAGCAGTTTAACCAATACCAGTTAGTCCCACAATGTCTCCAGTTTGATAAAAAATAGCAACCAAATCCAAATGAAAAAGAAATAGAAAGGAAAAAAGGGATAGCAGGAATAAGCAATTATGCAAATCTACTGTCCACTGTAAATTCTAGGGGTAGCAAGAGAATAAGGGGAAGTAGAACAGAGACACACACAAAGAGAGTCCAGTCTCAGTCAGATTTCTTCTCTGAAATAGTTCACAAATGAGTATCAGTGAATTCAAAAGGCAGAGGGAGGAAGAAGGGAGAAAGGAAGACAGGGGGAAAAAAGAGAGAAAAGAAAAGAAGAAAAGAAACAAAAAAAAGCAGTGAAAGGAGAGTTGTTGTTTTTTTTAATTGGCTTGGAGGTGGGAGAAGAGTGAGAGTGGATAGAGGAGGTATGAAAAGTGAGACAAGTTTCTCTCACAGTGAGTGATAATTCTTGTCGCCTAGCAAAGGAAAGTATACTAAGAGTTAATTTTGGTCAACCTGAGGGGAGGAAGAAGGGATATGCATGTATATACAATAGTATTAGTAAAATAGAACAGAGTAAAAAGCCCAAGCAGTGGGTCTGCAGCTTGGAGAGCTCCCAGTTAGGATATACACATTGAGTCTAGACAACTGATTGAGAAAGAAAACACAAAACCAAACAAACAAACAAAAAAACCTTTCAAGCAGTCTTTTCCAGGCTGGGTGAGGCTTGCTTGATTAGCTAATTTTCACTCTAAATGGGTCTAAGTCCCTTACTCAGAGGAAAAACAAAAATAACCTAGAAATTTGGAAGCAGGGTTGGAATGGCACCCTGGTGGGCCAGGAATCTTGGTAAAGAAAGGAGCTCAGCGGGGAGCCTGCTAGCCTCAGCTCCCTACCCCAGGGTTCTGGTTATGGGGAGAGAAGGGCTGAGAGAAATAAACAAGAAATTTCCTTTCTTTTTGCTCTAATTTTTAACCCAAATTGAATTATAATCACCTCCTTGGTCTCATGTTTAGGATGCCTCCTTCCTTGTCCCGCTGAAGGCCAGGATTTCTAAGGTTTTCTAGCAGTTATTGTGAGAGCTCAAGGGTGCAGCTACTTTCCAGTCGCCATCTTGGCTCTGCCTCCGGTTGTCATTGTTTCTAACCCTTTCTTGGACCTTCAGTGACAATTGTAATAGAAGGCATGTATACAAAGATCTCAGCTCAGACTGAAGCATTTGCATCTTTTTCTGAATGTGATGTGCAGTAATTTGCTGGACTTCAATGATGCCTTTCCACAGAAGTTTGAGCGCAGGCTTCAACAGCACTATTCCAAAGAACATACATTGGATGCACTGTTCAGGGGACACAGTGTCAGGAGGTGAGCCAGGCGCCATGTCTGGCTGGTGCACCAACCCGCAGCCAGACACTCTCTTTTAAAAATATTTTATTTGGTTTATGAGAGAGACAGAGACAGACAGTCTGTGGCAAGAGCACTGCTCAGCTCTGGCTTTTGGTGGTAGTAGGGATTGAGCCACAGGAAGGAGAATCTTTTGCAGTCTCCCAAGCCCATATGCACTCTTTCTAAAGTAATAACCACACGGCTTTCCTCCATGAACCCTCCTCTTGGTGCACAGGAAGCTGGGCATGAAGCTCCTCAGCTTAGCCCCAGAAAACACATACACACACACAAACACACACACACACACACACACACACTATTTTAAATATTTTCTTAATTTTATGAGAGAGAGGTAAGAGAGAGAGAGAGATGGAGAGAGAGAGAGACTCAGAGAGACAGACTGTGGCCAGAGCACAGCTCAACTCTGGCTTATGGTGGTTCTGGGGATTGAACCTGAGACCTCAGATCTTCAGACAGGAGAGTCTTTTGCTGTCTTCCCAGCCCATGTGCACTCTTTCTAAAGTAATAGCCACAGGGCTTTGCTCCTTAAACAAGCCAAGTGATGCATATGAACTTGGATATAAAGCTCCTCAGCTAGCATCACAGACACACACACCAAATAACACAAGCAAACACCCATCCCCCCACAGAGATGCCCACATACACACAGGCATACAGACGCATATAGAGACACACATGCATAGACAGACACACAGAGAAACATACAAACAGAAACAAGAACAGACGTCAACACACACAGAGACAGCCATATACATACAGAAAGACTGATAAAGAGACACACATACACTGACATACACAGACACACAAACCCAAAGACCTACACAAACACACAGAGACAGATAAAAACACACTCTCTCTCAAAAGAGACAGACTGTGGCCAAAGCAACACTCAGCTCTGGCCTATTCTTGGGCTGAGGATACAACCTGAGACCTCAGAGCCTCAGGCAAGAAAGTATTTTGCAAAGAGAGACACAGGCACACAGACACACACACAGACACACACAGACAGACACATACACACACGCACAGACAAACAGATTCTCTCTCACATTCACTCTTTAAATAATTTACTTGCTTTATGAGAGAGAGATACAAAGACTAATACACTGCGGCAGAGCACCGTTCAGCTCTGGCTTATGTTGGTGCTGAGGATTGAACCTTAGACCACAGATCCTCAGACAGGAGAGTCTTTTGATGCCTCCCCAGCCCATGTGGACTTTTTCTAAATTAGTCACCACATGACTTAACTCCTTGAACCCACTAAGTGATGCATATGAACTTGGGCATAAACCTTCCCAGCTTGTCACACACACAAGCACATACACACACACACACACACACACACACACACACACACACACACACACACAAACAAACAAACACAGCTTCTGAGCTCCTGTTTTCACACATGAGCTGGAGGATCATGAGCACTGTCCACAGCATCTCCAGAAGCCGTATTGCTGTTGCCTGGCATGCACACACACATGCACATCACAGCCATGTCTGCTCACCAGCCACAGGCTGTCAACAGAGGCAGGTTTCCTCTGTGCTGAGTGCCATCTGTCCTGCTGGGACAAGCTGGACTGGCACTCAGCATTCAGAGCACACCCTGTGCCAGTCCTTCCTACCAGAAAGAACTCCTGTCGGTGACCCTCCAGCCTCAGCTGCCCACCTCTCTGCATTTTGAACTCTGTGTGCCTTATCTGCTCCCACAAACAAGGCTACTGTCCCTTTCTTGCCCACCCCTCACCTGCACCCTACCCCACCCCTTTTCTCTCCCTCTCTCTCTCTCTCTCGCCTAAGCATGGAGACACAGACAGACAGACACACATACACACACAGAGAGACAAATATACTCAAAGGAGACACACAAACACACACTCTCTCTTAAATAATTTTTTGCCTTATGAGAGAGGAAGAGGGAGAGAGAGAGAGAGAGAGAGAGAGAGAGAGAGGGAGAGAGAGAGAAACATTGGCCAGAATGCTGGTCAGCTCTGGCTTATGTTGGTGCTGGGAATTCAACCTGAGACTTCAGATCCTTGGGCAAGAGAGTCGTTTGCAGTCTCCCCAGTCCAATTGCCCTCTTTCTAAAGGAAGAACCTCAGGGCTTCCCTCCTTGAACACTCCAAGTGGTGCACATGAACTTGGTCATAAAGCTCCTCAGTTAGTGTCAGACACACACACACACACACACACACACACACACACACACACACACACACAGAGAGAGAGAGAGAGAGAGAGAGAGAGAGAGAGAGAGAGAGAGAGAGAACAAAGTCAAATACACTGAGGCCAGAGTACTATTCAGCTCTGGCTTATGTTAGTGCTGAGGACTGAAAATAAGACTTCAGCGCCTCAGGCAGGAGAGTCTTTTGATGTCTCCCCAGCCCATGTGCACTTTTTCTAGAGGGATAACCACAGGACTGCCACCACTGAACATGCATGCTAAGTGGTACATAAGAACTTGGGAATAAAGCTCCCCAGCTTGTTACACACACACACACACACACACACACACACACACACACACACACACACTCAGACACAGCTTCCAAGCTCCTGTTTTCACACCTAACCTGGAGGATCCTCAGCTCTGTCCAGAAGCAGTGTCGCTGTCACCAGCATGCATGCACGCCTGCACAGACGGCACAGCTGTGTCTGCTCACCAGCCACAGGCTGTCAACAGAGGCAGGTTTTCTCTGTGCGGAGTGTCCTCTGTCCTGCCGGCACAGGCTGGACTGGCACTCCGCACTCAGCACAACCCCTGCCAGTCTCATCTTCCTTGCTTCCTTCCTACCAGAAAGAGCTCCTTTCCCTGGCCTTCCAGTCTCAGCTGCCCACCCCTATGCATCTTGACCTCTGTGTGTCTTATCTGCTCCCACAAGCAAGGCTGCTAGCCCCTTCTCCCCTAACCTCCAGCCGCACAAAACCCCTCCCGTCTCGTCTCTCTCTCTTAAATATTTTATTTGCTTTATCAGAGTGAGACAAGGATGGGGACAGACAGACAGTGGCCAGAGCAGTGCTCAGTGCTGGTTTATGCTGGTGCTGAGGATTGAAGCTGGGACCTCAGAGCCTCAGGCAGGAGAGCCTTTTGCTGTCACCCCAGCCCATGTGCACTCTTTCTAGAGGGATAACCACAGGACTGCCATGAACACACTCAGTGGTACATATGAACTTGGGCATAAACCTCCCCAGCTTGTGCCCCCCACCCACCCCCACACCCCTCCAACTCCTCAGCACTCATGGCACCAAGCACCTCATTCCAGATTAGGTTCTGTTTGTCTTTTGGCCATGGGGGAGAATTTCTCTTGTCAGTCTTTGTGGCTAGCAGTGGCTTACTTATAAGGAGGCAAGAGGACAGGGTATCCCTGTACATTGCAGCCATCTCCAGGGTTCTAGGCCCAGCCCCACCTCCCCCAAGGCAACCACCACAGTCCTCCTCCCAAAGTCTGAGAGCCAGTTTGCCTGTTCACTGTGCTAGAGGATGCGTCTTGGTTCTCCATTGCTACAGGTGAGTGACAATGTCTGTCTGGTCTCTCCCGTCTTTCTGTACCACCCGGCACAAGTTCCTCCAGTTCTGGATGTTCCTCGCCTAGGCCAGCCAGACAGAGCCAAGGATCCCAGATCCCAGGAGCCTGACTCTGGATCAGGCTCGGGGGATGGGGATGGGGGGGGGTGGGATGGGGGGGTTGGCAGTTCTCAGTATGGCTTTCCTTGCCTTGTCCTGTAGGACAGCACTGAGAACAGGGTGTGTTGAGTGAAGCCACTGATGGGTTTCATGCTTTGAGGCTGGCTGGCAGGGCCCTAAGAGTGAGTGGATGGGTGTGTCTGTGTGTGCTGGTGGGGGGGAGGGGGCTATGGCACAGCCCTCCCTCCCCTTCTGCCCACGCCCTCAGTTCCCTAACTTCCTCCACTGGGGCAGTGTTCCCAGCCCAGACTGCGTTCCTTAGAGCTTAAGTTGAAAACCGCCCCGCGTCCTCCTCCCGCACCCTGGCATCATCATTGTGCAGGCCAGGGGACTGGTAGCATTGGCAGCATCTCCATCGACATGTGTCACCGCACTTTTGGATGAATGGAGCCGCGCTCTGGCACGAGCCTTGCGGAGGAGGGAAACTGCAGGCCAGGGAAGGAGGGCTGTGTGAGAAAATGGGTCAGCAGGCTTCTGGGCGGGTGCACCTGCCCCACTTGCCCCCAGATCCCATTCGGAATAGGAGTCGTTTCCCTGGGGGTGGCCTTGTTGCCCCTTGGGCGTGGGAAATCCCCACCTATGAGAAAGCCATTTTTCCCTGCGCTGCGTGGCCCAAAGCCAGTGTCCTCTGTTCTTGGCATCCCCCGCCCTCTGCTGCAAGGTGCCTGGAGCGATCACTGGAGTGTTGTCCAAGGGCGCGGGGCACGGGGCACGGGGCCCGGGGCGCGGAGCAAGAAAATCGCCTCTACCTGACCCCTCTCCCCGCGGTCCAGAGCCGAGCCTTTTGCCTGCCTTTCCCTTCAGAGCTGCCCAGGAGGCCATAGGGGCTGGCGGTTCGCTCCTGAGCGCCCTCTAGGCAGACCCACCCCCCTCCCTGCTCCTCCCAGCTTCCAGGGCGCGTCGACCACGCCCCCTCCGGCGGCCAGCCCCGCAGCCCCGCAGCCCCTCAGCCCCACAGCCCCGCATTAGCCACAGGGGGAACCAAAGAGATAGAAGCTTTCCCAGCCGCCCGGACCACAGACGCCAACACCGCCTGCCCCCCACCACTCGCTGCCCGCCCTCGACCCGCACACCGGCCCACTACCAAGCGGCGGCGGGCTGCGGGCTGTGGGCTGTGGGCTGCGGGCTGCGGGCTGTGGGCTGCGGGCTGCGGGCTGCGGGCTGCGCGCTGCAGAGACTCGCACGCCCCGGCGCGCTCCCGACCGCGCTCGCCTCCCCGGGTGGCTCGGGCTCGCCAGCCCCCTCCCCAGCTCGCGTGAGTGCCCCGGGCCCTAGGGTCCCCGGGTCCCCGGGTCGGGGTTCCTGCGGCCCACCCCCATCCCTACTCCAGCCCACACCCACGCCCGGCTGCCCCTCAGTTCTCTGCAAGGGAGGTCGCGGCAGCGGCCCGGCGCCAGCGACGACCGTGGCGACAGTGGCGGCGGCGGCGGCGGAGACTGCAGCGGCGACCGTGGCGGAGGCGCAGCAGCCCCCAACCAACCCCCTTTTTAAGTTAAATAACAACACACAGACACCCAACATACATACAGAAAAACACAAAGACATCACAGACAAAAGCAGACAGATACATACACAGAGACACACATAGATGCAGAAAAAAAGCATACACAGAGACACATACACAGAGAAACACACAGACACAGGTAAAGACAGACAGACACAGGCAAAGACAGACACACACATAGATAGCCACCCAGAGAGACATGCAGACATACATACACACACAAAGACAGACAGAGACACATACACAGACACACAGATACATAAAGACACACACACACAAAGACACACCACAGGAACCCACACATACTCAGATAGAAACAGACAGAGACACTTTCAAATACAAATACTGAGAGACAGAGATGCACAAAGACAGACAGACAGACAGACACACACACACAGATAGCCATACATGGACACGTGCAGACATACATACACACACACACACACACAAATAAACTGACAAACACATACAAAGAGACACACAGACACCAACAGATACACAGTTAGAAACACACACACTGACACACATAGAAAGACACACACACAGAGAAACATACATATACACACAGACACACACAGACAGACACATAATCATGCACATACAGACACACACAAAGAGACACACATACACACACAGATAGATACACACAGTCTCTCTTTCTGTCTCTCTCTCTCAAATATTTTATTTGCTTTCTGAGAGAGAGACAGAGACAGACAGACTATGGCCAGAGCACTGATCAGCTCTGCCCTATGGTGGTGCTGGAGAGTAAACCTGGGGCCTCAGAATGTCAAGCAAAAGAGTCTCTTGCAGTTTCCCTAGCACAGTTGCACTCTTAATCTAAAGTATTAAACGCAGGACTTCCCTCCTTGAACACGCTAAGTGGGGCACATGAACTTGGACACAAAGTTGCTCAGCTAGCATCACAGACAGACAGAAAGACACAGTCAGACACACACACTCACAGACAAAAAACAGACCAAAACAGACACACATACATACATATAGACACTAGCACAGAAACACACAGACACATACCAAGACACAAACACAAGCACATACAGACACCCCACAAACATAAAAACTATCTCTCTCTCTCTCTCTCTCTCTCTCTCTCTCCTAGAGCCCTGCCAGCCAGCCTCAAAGCATGAAACCCATCAGTGGCTTCACTCAACACACCCTGTTCTCAGTGCTGTCCTACAGGACAAGGCAAGGAAAGCCATACTGAGAACTGCCAACCCCCCCATCCCACCCCCCCCATCCCCATCCCCCGAGCCTGATCCAGAGTCAGGCTCCTGGGATCTGGGATCCTTGGCTCTGTCTGGCTGGCCTAGGCGAGGAACATCCAGAACTGGAGGAACTTGTGCCGGGTGGTACAGAAAGACGGGAGAGACCAGACAGACATTGTCACTCACCTGTAGCAATGCAGAACCAAGACGCATCCTCTAGCACAGTGAACAGGCAAACTGGCTCTCAGACTTTGGGAGGAGGACTGTGGTGGTTGCCTTGGGGGAGGTGGGGCTGGGCCTAGAACCCTGGAGATGGCTGCAATGTACAGGGATACCCTGTCCTCTTGCCTCCTTATAAGTAAGCCACTGCTAGCCACAAAGACTGACAAGAGAAATTCTCCCCCATGGCCAAAAGACAAACAGAACCTAATCTGGAATGAGGTGCTTGGTGCCATGAGTGCTGAGGAGTTGGAGGGGTGTGGGGGTGGGTGGGGGGCACAAGCTGGGGAGGTTTATGCCCAAGTTCATATGTACCACTGAGTGTGTTCATGGCAGTCCTGTGGTTATCCCTCTAGAAAGAGTGCACATGGGCTGGGGTGACAGCAAAAGGCTCTCCTGCCTGAGGCTCTGAGGTCCCAGCTTCAATCCTCAGCACCAGCATAAACCAGCACTGAGCACTGCTCTGGCCACTGTCTGTCTGTCCCCATCCTTGTCTCACTCTGATAAAGCAAATAAAATATTTAAGAGAGAGAGACGAGACGGGAGGGGTTTTGTGCGGCTGGAGGTTAGGGGAGAAGGGGCTAGCAGCCTTGCTTGTGGGAGCAGATAAGACACACAGAGGTCAAGATGCATAGGGGTGGGCAGCTGAGACTGGAAGGCCAGGGAAAGGAGCTCTTTCTGGTAGGAAGGAAGCAAGGAAGATGAGACTGGCAGGGGTTGTGCTGAGTGCGGAGTGCCAGTCCAGCCTGTGCCGGCAGGACAGAGGACACTCCGCACAGAGAAAACCTGCCTCTGTTGACAGCCTGTGGCTGGTGAGCAGACACAGCTGTGCCGTCTGTGCAGGCGTGCATGCATGCTGGTGACAGCGACACTGCTTCTGGACAGAGCTGAGGATCCTCCAGGTTAGGTGTGAAAACAGGAGCTTGGAAGCTGTGTCTGAGTGTGTGTGTGTGTGTGTGTGTGTGTGTGTGTGTGTGTGTGTGTCTGTGTGTAACAAGCTGGGGAGCTTTATTCCCAAGTTCTTATGTACCACTTAGCATGCATGTTCAGTGGTGGCAGTCCTGTGGTTATCCCTCTAGAAAAAGTGCACATGGGCTGGGGAGACATCAAAAGACTCTCCTGCCTGAGGCGCTGAAGTCTTATTTTCAGTCCTCAGCACTAACATAAGCCAGAGCTGAATAGTACTCTGGCCTCAGTGTATTTGACTTTGTTCTCTCTCTCTCTCTCTCTCTCTCTCTCTCTCTCTGTGTGTGTGTGTGTGTGTGTGTGTGTGTGTGTGTGTGTGTCTGACACTAACTGAGGAGCTTTATGACCAAGTTCATGTGCACCACTTGGAGTGTTCAAGGAGGGAAGCCCTGAGGTTCTTCCTTTAGAAAGAGGGCAATTGGACTGGGGAGACTGCAAACGACTCTCTTGCCCAAGGATCTGAAGTCTCAGGTTGAATTCCCAGCACCAACATAAGCCAGAGCTGACCAGCATTCTGGCCAATGTCTCTCTCTCTCTCTCTCTCTCTCTCTCTCTCTCTCTCTCCCTCTTCCTCTCTCATAAGGCAAAAAATTATTTAAGAGAGAGTGTGTGTTTGTGTGTCTCCTTTGAGTATATTTGTCTCTCTGTGTGTGTATGTGTGTCTGTCTGTCTGTGTCTCCATGCTTAGGCGAGAGAGAGAGAGAGAGAGAGGGAGAGAAAAGGGGTGGGGTAGGGTGCAGGTGAGGGGTGGGCAAGAAAGGGACAGTAGCCTTGTTTGTGGGAGCAGATAAGGCACACAGAGTTCAAAATGCAGAGAGGTGGGCAGCTGAGGCTGGAGGGTCACCGACAGGAGTTCTTTCTGGTAGGAAGGACTGGCACAGGGTGTGCTCTGAATGCTGAGTGCCAGTCCAGCTTGTCCCAGCAGGACAGATGGCACTCAGCACAGAGGAAACCTGCCTCTGTTGACAGCCTGTGGCTGGTGAGCAGACATGGCTGTGATGTGCATGTGTGTGTGCATGCCAGGCAACAGCAATACTGCTTCTGGAGTTGCTATGGACAATGCTCATGATCCTCCAGCTCATGTGTGAAAACAGGAGCTCAGAAGCTGTGTTTGAATATGTGTGTGTGTGTGTGTGTGTGTGTGTGTGTGTGTGCTTGTGTGTGTGACAAGCTGGGAAGGTTTATGCCCATGTTCATATGCATCACTTAGTGGGTTCAAGGAGGGAAGCTCTGTGGTGACTAATTTAGAAAGAATGCACCTGGGCTGGGGAGACAGCAAAAAACTCTACTGCCTGAGGCTCTGAGATCCCAGGTTCAATTCCCAGCACCAACATAAGCCAGAGCTGAATGGTGCTCTGGCCACAGTCTGTCTGTCTGTCCCTGTTTCTGTCTCACTTTCATAATGCAAATAAATATTTAAAAGAGAGAGAGTCATTCTGTGGGTATGTGTGTCTCTCTCTGTGTGTCTCTATGTGCCTATGTCTGTATATTTATTTCTGTCTAAATATGATGCTAGCTCAGGAGTTTATGCCCAAGTCATGTGCACCACCTGGAGTTTTCAAGGAGGGAAACCTTTGGTTCTACTTTAGCATGAGTGCACATGGGCTGCGAAGACGGCTAAAGACTCTCCTGCCTAAGGCTCTGAGGTTCCTGGTTCAAAAGCTAGCACCATCATAAGCAAGAGCTGAGCAGTGCCCTAGCCACAGTGTCTCTATCTCCATCACCCTTTCATAAAAAAATAAATCATGACAGAGAGAGAGAGAGAGAGAGAGAGTTTGAGTCTGTGTGTGCGTGTGTGTGTTTCTGTCTGCCTCTGTGTGTGTGTGTGTTTGTGGCTGTGTGTGTGTGTCCCTGTGTACATGTGTGTCTGTCTGTCTGTGACACTAGCTGAAGAGCTTTATGTCCATGTTCATGTGCATAACTTAGCATCTTCAAGGAGGGAAGTCCTGTGGTTATTACTTTAGCAAGAATTCAAAAGGGCTGGGGAGGTTTGTCTGTGTCTGTGTGTGGTGGGGGGGGGAGGGGGCTATGGCACAGCCCTCCCTCCCCTTCTGCCCACGCCCTCAGTTCCCTAACTTCCTCCACTGGGGCAGTGTTCCCAGCCCAGACTGTGTTCCTTAGAGCTTAAGTTGAAAACCGCCCCGCGTCCTCCTCCCGCACCCTGGCATCATCATTGTGCAGGCCAGGGGACTGGTAGCATTGGCAGCATCTCCATCGACATGTGTCACCGCACTTTTGGATGAATGGAGCCGCGCTCTGGTACGAACCTTGCGGAGGAGGGAAACTGCAGGCCAGGGAAGGAGGGCTGTGTGAGAAAATGGGTCAGCAGGCTTCTGGGCGGGTGCACCTGCCCCACTTGCCCCCAGATCCCATTCGGAATAGGAGTCGTTTCCCTGGGGGTGGCCTTGTTGCCCCTTGGGCGTGGGAAATCCCCACCTATGAGAAAGCCATTTTTCCCTGCGCTGCGTGGCCCAAAGCCAGTGTCCTCTGTTCTTGGCATCCCCCGCCCTCTGCTGCAAGGTGCCTGGAGCGATCACTGGAGTGTTGTCCAAGGGCGCGGGGCACGGGGCACGGGGCCCGGGGCGCGGAGCAAGAAAATCGCCTCTACCTGACCCCTCTCCCCGCGGTCCAGAGCCGAGCCTTTTGCCTGCCTTTCCCTTCAGAGCTGCCCAGGAGGCCATAGGGGCTGGCGGTTCGCTCCTGAGCGCCCTCTAGGCAGACCCACCCCCCTCCCTGCTCCTCCCAGCTTCCAGGGCGCGTCGACCACGCCCCCTCCGGCGGCCAGCCCCGCAGCCCCGCAGCCCCTCAGCCCCACAGCCCCGCATTAGCCACAGGGGGAACCAAAGAGATAGAAGCTTTCCCAGCCGCCCGGACCACAGACGCCAACACCGCCTGCCCCCCACCACTCGCTGCCCGCCCTCGACCCGCACACCGGCCCACTACCAAGCGGCGGCGGGCTGCGGGCTGTGGGCTGTGGGCTGCGGGCTGCGGGCTGTGGGCTGCGGGCTGCGGGCTGCGGGCTGCGCGCTGCAGAGACTCGCACGCCCCGGCGCGCTCCCGACCGCGCTCGCCTCCCCGGGTGGCTCGGGCTCGCCAGCCCCCTCCCCAGCTCGCGTGAGTGCCCCGGGCCCTAGGGTCCCCGGGTCCCCGGGTCGGGGTTCCTGCGGCCCACCCCCATCCCTACTCCAGCCCACACCCACGCCCGGCTGCCCCTCAGTTCTCTGCAAGGGAGGTCGCGGCAGCGGCCCGGCGCCAGCGACGACCGTGGCGACAGTGGCGGCGGCGGCGGCGGAGACTGCAGCGGCGACCGTGGCGGAGGCGCAGCAGCCCCCAACCAACCCCCTTTTTAAGTTAAATAACAACACACAGACACCCAACATACATACAGAAAAACACAAAGACATCACAGACAAAAGCAGACAGATACATACACAGAGACACACATAGATGCAGAAAAAAAGCATACACAGAGACACATACACAGAGAAACACACAGACACAGGTAAAGACAGACAGACACAGGCAAAGACAGACACACACATAGATAGCCACCCAGAGAGACATGCAGACATACATACACACACAAAGACAGACAGAGACACATACACAGACACACAGATACATAAAGACACACACACACAAAGACACACCACAGGAACCCACACATACTCAGATAGAAACAGACAGAGACACTTTCAAATACAAATACTGAGAGACAGAGATGCACAAAGACAGACAGACAGACAGACACACACACACAGATAGCCATACATGGACACGTGCAGACATACATACACACACACACACACACAAATAAACTGACAAACACATACAAAGAGACACACAGACACCAACAGATACACAGTTAGAAACACACACACTGACACACATAGAAAGACACACACACAGAGAAACATACATATACACACAGACACACACAGACAGACACATAATCATGCACATACAGACACACACAAAGAGACACACATACACACACAGATAGATACACACAGTCTCTCTTTCTGTCTCTCTCTCTCAAATATTTTATTTGCTTTCTGAGAGAGAGACAGAGACAGACAGACTATGGCCAGAGCACTGATCAGCTCTGCCCTATGGTGGTGCTGGAGAGTAAACCTGGGGCCTCAGAATGTCAAGCAAAAGAGTCTCTTGCAGTTTCCCTAGCACAGTTGCACTCTTAATCTAAAGTATTAAACGCAGGACTTCCCTCCTTGAACACGCTAAGTGGGGCACATGAACTTGGACACAAAGTTGCTCAGCTAGCATCACAGACAGACAGAAAGACACAGTCAGACACACACACTCACAGACAAAAAACAGACCAAAACAGACACACATACATACATATAGACACTAGCACAGAAACACACAGACACATACCAAGACACAAACACAAGCACATACAGACACCCCACAAACATAAAAACTATCTCTCTCTCTCTCTCTCTCTCTCTCTCTCTCCTAGAGCCCTGCCAGCCAGCCTCAAAGCATGAAACCCATCAGTGGCTTCACTCAACACACCCTGTTCTCAGTGCTGTCCTACAGGACAAGGCAAGGAAAGCCATACTGAGAACTGCCAACCCCCCCATCCCACCCCCCCCATCCCCATCCCCCGAGCCTGATCCAGAGTCAGGCTCCTGGGATCTGGGATCCTTGGCTCTGTCTGGCTGGCCTAGGCGAGGAACATCCAGAACTGGAGGAACTTGTGCCGGGTGGTACAGAAAGACGGGAGAGACCAGACAGACATTGTCACTCACCTGTAGCAATGGAGAACCAAGACGCATCCTCTAGCACAGTGAACAGGCAAACTGGCTCTCAGACTTTGGGAGGAGGACTGTGGTGGTTGCCTTGGGGGAGGTGGGGCTGGGCCTAGAACCCTGGAGATGGCTGCAATGTACAGGGATACCCTGTCCTCTTGCCTCCTTATAAGTAAGCCACTGCTAGCCACAAAGACTGACAAGAGAAATTCTCCCCCATGGCCAAAAGACAAACAGAACCTAATCTGGAATGAGGTGCTTGGTGCCATGAGTGCTGAGGAGTTGGAGGGGTGTGGGGGTGGGTGGGGGGCACAAGCTGGGGAGGTTTATGCCCAAGTTCATATGTACCACTGAGTGTGTTCATGGCAGTCCTGTGGTTATCCCTCTAGAAAGAGTGCACATGGGCTGGGGTGACAGCAAAAGGCTCTCCTGCCTGAGGCTCTGAGGTCCCAGCTTCAATCCTCAGCACCAGCATAAACCAGCACTGAGCACTGCTCTGGCCACTGTCTGTCTGTCCCCATCCTTGTCTCACTCTGATAAAGCAAATAAAATATTTAAGAGAGAGAGACGAGACGGGAGGGGTTTTGTGCGGCTGGAGGTTAGGGGAGAAGGGGCTAGCAGCCTTGCTTGTGGGAGCAGATAAGACACACAGAGGTCAAGATGCATAGGGGTGGGCAGCTGAGACTGGAAGGCCAGGGAAAGGAGCTCTTTCTGGTAGGAAGGAAGCAAGGAAGATGAGACTGGCAGGGGTTGTGCTGAGTGCGGAGTGCCAGTCCAGCCTGTGCCGGCAGGACAGAGGACACTCCGCACAGAGAAAACCTGCCTCTGTTGACAGCCTGTGGCTGGTGAGCAGACACAGCTGTGCCGTCTGTGCAGGCGTGCATGCATGCTGGTGACAGCGACACTGCTTCTGGACAGAGCTGAGGATCCTCCAGGTTAGGTGTGAAAACAGGAGCTTGGAAGCTGTGTCTGAGTGTGTGTGTGTGTGTGTGTGTGTGTGTGTGTGTGTGTGTGTGTGTGTGTGTGTCTGTGTGTAACAAGCTGGGGAGCTTTATTCCCAAGTTCTTATGTACCACTTAGCATGCATGTTCAGTGGTGGCAGTCCTGTGGTTATCCCTCTAGAAAAAGTGCACATGGGCTGGGGAGACATCAAAAGACTCTCCTGCCTGAGGCGCTGAAGTCTTATTTTCAGTCCTCAGCACTAACATAAGCCAGAGCTGAATAGTACTCTGGCCTCAGTGTATTTGACTTTGTTCTCTCTCTCTCTCTCTCTCTCTCTCTCTCTCTGTGTGTGTGTGTGTGTGTGTGTGTGTGTGTGTGTGTGTGTGTGTGTCTGACACTAACTGAGGAGCTTTATGACCAAGTTCATGTGCACCACTTGGAGTGTTCAAGGAGGGAAGCCCTGAGGTTCTTCCTTTAGAAAGAGGGCAATTGGACTGGGGAGACTGCAAACGACTCTCTTGCCCAAGGATCTGAAGTCTCAGGTTGAATTCCCAGCACCAACATAAGCCAGAGCTGACCAGCATTCTGGCCAATGTCTCTCTCTCTCTCTCTCTCTCTCTCTCTCTCTCTCTCCCTCTTCCTCTCTCATAAGGCAAAAAATTATTTAAGAGAGAGTGTGTGTTTGTGTGTCTCCTTTGAGTATATTTGTCTCTCTGTGTGTGTATGTGTGTCTGTCTGTCTGTGTCTCCATGCTTAGGCGAGAGAGAGAGAGAGAGAGAGGGAGAGAAAAGGGGTGGGGTAGGGTGCAGGTGAGGGGTGGGCAAGAAAGGGACAGTAGCCTTGTTTGTGGGAGCAGATAAGGCACACAGAGTTCAAAATGCAGAGAGGTGGGCAGCTGAGGCTGGAGGGTCACCGACAGGAGTTCTTTCTGGTAGGAAGGACTGGCACAGGGTGTGCTCTGAATGCTGAGTGCCAGTCCAGCTTGTCCCAGCAGGACAGATGGCACTCAGCACAGAGGAAACCTGCCTCTGTTGACAGCCTGTGGCTGGTGAGCAGACATGGCTGTGATGTGCATGTGTGTGTGCATGCCAGGCAACAGCAATACTGCTTCTGGAGTTGCTATGGACAATGCTCATGATCCTCCAGCTCATGTGTGAAAACAGGAGCTCAGAAGCTGTGTTTGAATATGTGTGTGTGTGTGTGTGTGTGTGTGTGTGCTTGTGTGTGTGACAAGCTGGGAAGGTTTATGCCCATGTTCATATGCATCACTTAGTGGGTTCAAGGAGGGAAGCTCTGTGGTGACTAATTTAGAAAGAATGCACCTGGGCTGGGGAGACAGCAAAAAACTCTACTGCCTGAGGCTCTGAGATCCCAGGTTCAATTCCCAGCACCAACATAAGCCAGAGCTGAATGGTGCTCTGGCCACAGTCTGTCTGTCTGTCCCTGTTTCTGTCTCACTTTCATAATGCAAATAAATATTTAAAAGAGAGAGAGTCATTCTGTGGGTATGTGTGTCTCTCTCTGTGTGTCTCTATGTGCCTATGTCTGTATATTTATTTCTGTCTAAATATGATGCTAGCTCAGGAGTTTATGCCCAAGTCATGTGCACCACCTGGAGTTTTCAAGGAGGGAAACCTTTGGTTCTACTTTAGCATGAGTGCACATGGGCTGCGAAGACGGCTAAAGACTCTCCTGCCTAAGGCTCTGAGGTTCCTGGTTCAAAAGCTAGCACCATCATAAGCAAGAGCTGAGCAGTGCCCTAGCCACAGTGTCTCTATCTCCATCACCCTTTCATAAAAAAATAAATCATGACAGAGAGAGAGAGAGAGAGAGAGAGTTTGAGTCTGTGTGTGCGTGTGTGTGTTTCTGTCTGCCTCTGTGTGTGTGTGTGTTTGTGGCTGTGTGTGTGTGTCCCTGTGTACATGTGTGTCTGTCTGTCTGTGACACTAGCTGAAGAGCTTTATGTCCATGTTCATGTGCATAACTTAGCATCTTCAAGGAGGGAAGTCCTGTGGTTATTACTTTAGCAAGAATTCAAAAGGGCTGGGGAGGTTTGTCTGTGTCTGTGTGTGGTGGGGGGGGGAGGGGGCTATGGCACAGCCCTCCCTCCCCTTCTGCCCACGCCCTCAGTTCCCTAACTTCCTCCACTGGGGCAGTGTTCCCAGCCCAGACTGTGTTCCTTAGAGCTTAAGTTGAAAACCGCCCCGCGTCCTCCTCCCGCACCCTGGCATCATCATTGTGCAGGCCAGGGGACTGGTAGCATTGGCAGCATCTCCATCGACATGTGTCACCGCACTTTTGAATGAATGGAGCCGCGCTCTGGCACGAGCCTTGCGGAGGAGGGAAACTGCAGGCCAGGGAAGGAGGGCTGTGTGAGAAAATGGGTCAGCAGGCTTCTGGGCGGGTGCACCTGCCCCACTTGCCCCCAGATCCCATTCGGAATAGGAGTCGTTTCCCTGGGGGTGGCCTTGTTGCCCCTTGGGCGTGGGAAATCCCCACCTATGAGAAAGCCATTTTTCCCTGCGCTGCGTGGCCCAAAGCCAGTGTCCTCTGTTCTTGGCATCCCCCGCCCTCTGCTGCAAGGTGCCTGGAGCGATCACTGGAGTGTTGTCCAAGGGCGCGGGGCACGGGGCACGGGGCCCGGGGCGCGGAGCAAGAAAATCGCCTCTACCTGACCCCTCTCCCCGCGGTCCAGAGCCGAGCCTTTTGCCTGCCTTTCCCTTCAGAGCTGCCCAGGAGGCCATAGGGGCTGGCGGTTCGCTCCTGAGCGCCCTCTAGGCAGACCCACCCCCCTCCCTGCTCCTCCCAGCTTCCAGGGCGCGTCGACCACGCCCCCTCCGGCGGCCAGCCCCGCAGCCCCGCAGCCCCTCAGCCCCACAGCCCCGCATTAGCCACAGGGGGAACCAAAGAGATAGAAGCTTTCCCAGCCGCCCGGACCACAGACGCCAACACCGCCTGCCCCCCACCACTCGCTGCCCGCCCTCGACCCGCACACCGGCCCACTACCAAGCGGCGGCGGGCTGCGGGCTGTGGGCTGTGGGCTGCGGGCTGCGGGCTGTGGGCTGCGGGCTGCGGGCTGCGGGCTGCGCGCTGCAGAGACTCGCACGCCCCGGCGCGCTCCCGACCGCGCTCGCCTCCCCGGGTGGCTCGGGCTCGCCAGCCCCCTCCCCAGCTCGCGTGAGTGCCCCGGGCCCTAGGGTCCCCGGGTCCCCGGGTCGGGGTTCCTGCGGCCCACCCCCATCCCTACTCCAGCCCACACCCACGCCCGGCTGCCCCTCAGTTCTCTGCAAGGGAGGTCGCGGCAGCGGCCCGGCGCCAGCGACGACCGTGGCGACAGTGGCGGCGGCGGCGGCGGAGACTGCAGCGGCGACCGTGGCGGAGGCGCAGCAGCCCCCAACCAACCCCCTTTTTAAGTTAAATAACAACACACAGACACCCAACATACATACAGAAAAACACAAAGACATCACAGACAAAAGCAGACAGATACATACACAGAGACACACATAGATGCAGAAAAAAAGCATACACAGAGACACATACACAGAGAAACACACAGACACAGGTAAAGACAGACAGACACAGGCAAAGACAGACACACACATAGATAGCCACCCAGAGAGACATGCAGACATACATACACACACAAAGACAGACAGAGACACATACACAGACACACAGATACATAAAGACACACACACACAAAGACACACCACAGGAACCCACACATACTCAGATAGAAACAGACAGAGACACTTTCAAATACAAATACTGAGAGACAGAGATGCACAAAGACAGACAGACAGACAGACACACACACACAGATAGCCATACATGGACACGTGCAGACATACATACACACACACACACACACAAATAAACTGACAAACACATACAAAGAGACACACAGACACCAACAGATACACAGTTAGAAACACACACACTGACACACATAGAAAGACACACACACAGAGAAACATACATATACACACAGACACACACAGACAGACACATAATCATGCACATACAGACACACACAAAGAGACACACATACACACACAGATAGATACACACAGTCTCTCTTTCTGTCTCTCTCTCTCAAATATTTTATTTGCTTTCTGAGAGAGAGACAGAGACAGACAGACTATGGCCAGAGCACTGATCAGCTCTGCCCTATGGTGGTGCTGGAGAGTAAACCTGGGGCCTCAGAATGTCAAGCAAAAGAGTCTCTTGCAGTTTCCCTAGCACAGTTGCACTCTTAATCTAAAGTATTAAACGCAGGACTTCCCTCCTTGAACACGCTAAGTGGGGCACATGAACTTGGACACAAAGTTGCTCAGCTAGCATCACAGACAGACAGAAAGACACAGTCAGACACACACACTCACAGACAAAAAACAGACCAAAACAGACACACATACATACATATAGACACTAGCACAGAAACACACAGACACATACCAAGACACAAACACAAGCACATACAGACACCCCACAAACATAAAAACTATCTCTCTCTCTCTCTCTCTCTCTCTCTCTCTCCTAGAGCCCTGCCAGCCAGCCTCAAAGCATGAAACCCATCAGTGGCTTCACTCAACACACCCTGTTCTCAGTGCTGTCCTACAGGACAAGGCAAGGAAAGCCATACTGAGAACTGCCAACCCCCCCATCCCACCCCCCCCATCCCCATCCCCCGAGCCTGATCCAGAGTCAGGCTCCTGGGATCTGGGATCCTTGGCTCTGTCTGGCTGGCCTAGGCGAGGAACATCCAGAACTGGAGGAACTTGTGCCGGGTGGTACAGAAAGACGGGAGAGACCAGACAGACATTGTCACTCACCTGTAGCAATGGAGAACCAAGACGCATCCTCTAGCACAGTGAACAGGCAAACTGGCTCTCAGACTTTGGGAGGAGGACTGTGGTGGTTGCCTTGGGGGAGGTGGGGCTGGGCCTAGAACCCTGGAGATGGCTGCAATGTACAGGGATACCCTGTCCTCTTGCCTCCTTATAAGTAAGCCACTGCTAGCCACAAAGACTGACAAGAGAAATTCTCCCCCATGGCCAAAAGACAAACAGAACCTAATCTGGAATGAGGTGCTTGGTGCCATGAGTGCTGAGGAGTTGGAGGGGTGTGGGGGTGGGTGGGGGGCACAAGCTGGGGAGGTTTATGCCCAAGTTCATATGTACCACTGAGTGTGTTCATGGCAGTCCTGTGGTTATCCCTCTAGAAAGAGTGCACATGGGCTGGGGTGACAGCAAAAGGCTCTCCTGCCTGAGGCTCTGAGGTCCCAGCTTCAATCCTCAGCACCAGCATAAACCAGCACTGAGCACTGCTCTGGCCACTGTCTGTCTGTCCCCATCCTTGTCTCACTCTGATAAAGCAAATAAAATATTTAAGAGAGAGAGACGAGACGGGAGGGGTTTTGTGCGGCTGGAGGTTAGGGGAGAAGGGGCTAGCAGCCTTGCTTGTGGGAGCAGATAAGACACACAGAGGTCAAGATGCATAGGGGTGGGCAGCTGAGACTGGAAGGCCAGGGAAAGGAGCTCTTTCTGGTAGGAAGGAAGCAAGGAAGATGAGACTGGCAGGGGTTGTGCTGAGTGCGGAGTGCCAGTCCAGCCTGTGCCGGCAGGACAGAGGACACTCCGCACAGAGAAAACCTGCCTCTGTTGACAGCCTGTGGCTGGTGAGCAGACACAGCTGTGCCGTCTGTGCAGGCGTGCATGCATGCTGGTGACAGCGACACTGCTTCTGGACAGAGCTGAGGATCCTCCAGGTTAGGTGTGAAAACAGGAGCTTGGAAGCTGTGTCTGAGTGTGTGTGTGTGTGTGTGTGTGTGTGTGTGTGTGTGTGTGTGTGTGTCTGTGTGTAACAAGCTGGGGAGCTTTATTCCCAAGTTCTTATGTACCACTTAGCATGCATGTTCAGTGGTGGCAGTCCTGTGGTTATCCCTCTAGAAAAAGTGCACATGGGCTGGGGAGACATCAAAAGACTCTCCTGCCTGAGGCGCTGAAGTCTTATTTTCAGTCCTCAGCACTAACATAAGCCAGAGCTGAATAGTACTCTGGCCTCAGTGTATTTGACTTTGTTCTCTCTCTCTCTCTCTCTCTCTCTCTCTCTCTGTGTGTGTGTGTGTGTGTGTGTGTGTGTGTGTGTGTGTGTGTGTGTGTGTCTGACACTAACTGAGGAGCTTTATGACCAAGTTCATGTGCACCACTTGGAGTGTTCAAGGAGGGAAGCCCTGATTCTTCCTTTAGAAAGAGGGCAATTGGACTGGGGAGACTGCAAACGACTCTCTTGCCCAAGGATCTGAAGTCTCAGGTTGAATTCCCAGCACCAACATAAGCCAGAGCTGACCAGCATTCTGGCCAATGTCTCTCTCTCTCTCTCTCTCTCTCTCTCTCTCCCTCTTCCTCTCTCATAAGGCAAAAAATTATTTAAGAGAGAGTGTGTGTTTGTGTGTCTCCTTTGAGTATATTTGTCTCTCTGTGTGTGTATGTGTGTCTGTCTGTCTGTGTCTCCATGCTTAGGCGAGAGAGAGAGAGAGAGAGAGGGAGAGAAAAGGGGTGGGGTAGGGTGCAGGTGAGGGGTGGGCAAGAAAGGGACAGTAGCCTTGTTTGTGGGAGCAGATAAGGCACACAGAGTTCAAAATGCAGAGAGGTGGGCAGCTGAGGCTGGAGGGTCACCGACAGGAGTTCTTTCTGGTAGGAAGGACTGGCACAGGGTGTGCTCTGAATGCTGAGTGCCAGTCCAGCTTGTCCCAGCAGGACAGATGGCACTCAGCACAGAGGAAACCTGCCTCTGTTGACAGCCTGTGGCTGGTGAGCAGACATGGCTGTGATGTGCATGTGTGTGTGCATGCCAGGCAACAGCAATACTGCTTCTGGAGTTGCTATGGACAATGCTCATGATCCTCCAGCTCATGTGTGAAAACAGGAGCTCAGAAGCTGTGTTTGAATATGTGTGTGTGTGTGTGTGTGTGTGTGTGTGTGTGTGCTTGTGTGTGTGACAAGCTGGGAAGGTTTATGCCCATGTTCATATGCATCACTTAGTGGGTTCAAGGAGGGAAGCTCTGTGGTGACTAATTTAGAAAGAATGCACCTGGGCTGGGGAGACAGCAAAAAACTCTACTGCCTGAGGCTCTGAGATCCCAGGTTCAATTCCCAGCACCAACATAAGCCAGAGCTGAATGGTGCTCTGGCCACAGTCTGTCTGTCTGTCCCTGTTTCTGTCTCACTTTCATAATGCAAATAAATATTTAAAAGAGAGAGAGTCATTCTGTGGGTATGTGTGTCTCTCTCTGTGTGTCTCTATGTGCCTATGTCTGTATATTTATTTCTGTCTAAATATGATGCTAGCTCAGGAGTTTATGCCCAAGTCATGTGCACCACCTGGAGTTTTCAAGGAGGGAAACCTTTGGTTCTACTTTAGCATGAGTGCACATGGGCTGCGAAGACGGCTAAAGACTCTCCTGCCTAAGGCTCTGAGGTTCCTGGTTCAAAAGCTAGCACCATCATAAGCAAGAGCTGAGCAGTGCCCTAGCCACAGTGTCTCTATCTCCATCACCCTTTCATAAAAAAATAAATCATGACAGAGAGAGAGAGAGAGAGAGAGAGTTTGAGTCTGTGTGTGCGTGTGTGTGTTTCTGTCTGCCTCTGTGTGTGTGTGTGTTTGTGGCTGTGTGTGTGTGTCCCTGTGTACATGTGTGTCTGTCTGTCTGTGACACTAGCTGAAGAGCTTTATGTCCATGTTCATGTGCATAACTTAGCATCTTCAAGGAGGGAAGTCCTGTGGTTATTACTTTAGCAAGAATTCAAAAGGGCTGGGGAGGTTTGTCTGTGTCTGTGTGTGGTGGGGGGGGGAGGGGGCTATGGCACAGCCCTCCCTCCCCTTCTGCCCACGCCCTCAGTTCCCTAACTTCCTCCACTGGGGCAGTGTTCCCAGCCCAGACTGTGTTCCTTAGAGCTTAAGTTGAAAACCGCCCCGCGTCCTCCTCCCGCACCCTGGCATCATCATTGTGCAGGCCAGGGGACTGGTAGCATTGGCAGCATCTCCATCGACATGTGTCACCGCACTTTTGGATGAATGGAGCCGCGCTCTGGCACGAGCCTTGCGGAGGAGGGAAACTGCAGGCCAGGGAAGGAGGGCTGTGTGAGAAAATGGGTCAGCAGGCTTCTGGGCGGGTGCACCTGCCCCACTTGCCCCCAGATCCCATTCGGAATAGGAGTCGTTTCCCTGGGGGTGGCCTTGTTGCCCCTTGGGCGTGGGAAATCCCCACCTATGAGAAAGCCATTTTTCCCTGCGCTGCGTGGCCCAAAGCCAGTGTCCTCTGTTCTTGGCATCCCCCGCCCTCTGCTGCAAGGTGCCTGGAGCGATCACTGGAGTGTTGTCCAAGGGCGCGGGGCACGGGGCGCGGGGCCCGGGGCGCGGAGCAAGAAAATCGCCTCTACCTGACCCCTCTCCCCGCGGTCCAGAGCCGAGCCTTTTGCCTGCCTTTCCCTTCAGAGCTGCCCAGGAGGCCATAGGGGCTGGCGGTTCGCTCCTGAGCGCCCTCTAGGCAGACCCACCCCCCTCCCTGCTCCTCCCAGCTTCCAGGGCGCGTCGACCACGCCCCCTCCGGCGGCCAGCCCCGCAGCCCCGCAGCCCCTCAGCCCCACAGCCCCGCATTAGCCACAGGGGGAACCAAAGAGATAGAAGCTTTCCCAGCCGCCCGGACCACAGACGCCAACACCGCCTGCCCCCCACCACTCGCTGCCCGCCCTCGACCCGCACACCGGCCCACTACCAAGCGGCGGCGGGCTGCGGGCTGTGGGCTGCGGGCTGCGGGCTGCGGGCTGCGGGCTGCGGGCTGCGGGCTGCGGGCTGCGGGCTGCGGGCTGCGGGCTGCGCGCTGCAGAGACTCGCACGCCCCGGCGCGCTCCCGACCGCGCTCGCCTCCCCGGGTGGCTCGGGCTCGCCAGCCCCCTCCCCAGCTCGCGTGAGTGCCCCGGGCCCTAGGGTCCCCGGGTCCCCGGGTCGGGGTTCCTGCGGCCCACCCCCATCCCTACTCCAGCCCACACCCACGCCCGGCTGCCCCTCAGTTCTCTGCAAGGGAGGTCGCGGCAGCGGCCCGGCGCCAGCGACGACCGTGGCGACAGTGGCGGCGGCGGCGGCGGAGACTGCAGCGGCGACCGTGGCGGAGGCGGTGGCGGAGGCCTCCGTGGCGGAGGCGGAAGCAGAGGTAGAGGCTGAGGCCTCGCAAGAAGAAGGAGAAGGAGGAGGAGGAAGAGGAGGAGGAGGAGGAGGAGGAGGAGGAGGAGGAGGAGGAGGAGGAGGAGGAGGAGGAGGAGGAGGAGGAGGAGGAGGAGGAGGAGGAGGAGGAGGAGGAGGAGGAGGAGGAGGAGGAGGAGGAGGAGGAGAAGGAGGAGAAGGAGAAGGAAAAGGAGTGCTGGAGGCCATCCTGGGGGAGGCGGCCGCCCAAGCCAGGAAGGAGGTGGAGGCCGGCCCGGAGGCAGCAGCCTTGGCGGCGGCGGAGACCAACACGACCAGAGCGGCGGGTGAGAGTGACGACTCGGGTGCGGAGTCCGGTGCGGAGTCAGGTGCGGAGTCGGGTGCGGAGTCGGGTGCTGATGGGGATGCGCAGGTGGAGGCGGCTGTGGTGGCCGCGGCCTCGGCCCGGGCTGCAGTGGGAACGGATGTGGATTCCGATGTGGATGCCGATGTCGATGCGGATGCCGAAGATGATGATGATGATGATGATGATGATGATGATGATGATGATGCCGACGCGGGTGCGGGCGGGGGCGCCGAGGGGAACCCCGACTATGCCTTGGCCTCGCTGTACGTAGGCGACCTGCACCCCGAGGTGACGGAGGCCATGCTCTACGAGAAGTTCAGCCCGGCTGGGCCCATACTCTCCATCCGTATTTGCAGGGACAAGGTCACCCGCCGCTCTCTGGGCTACGCGTATGTCAACTACCAGCAGCCGCTGGACGCCAAGAGGGCCCTGGAGACCCTCAACTTCGATGTCATCAAGGGCCGAGCGGTGCGCATCATGTGGTCCCAGCGGGACCCCTCACTCCGCAAGAGCGGGGTGGGCAACGTGTTCGTCAAGAACCTGGGAAAGACCGTCGACAACAAGGCTCTGTACAACATCTTCTCCACGTTCGGCAACATCCTCTCCTGCAAGGTGGCCTGCGACGAGAAGGGGCCCAAGGGCTATGGCTTCGTGCACTTCCAGAAGGAGGAGTCTGCGGAACGGGCCATAGATGCCATGAACGGCATATTCCTCAACTACCGCAAAATTTTCGTGGGGAGGTTCAAGTCGCACAAGGAGCGAGAAGCCGAAAGGGGAGCCTGGACCAGGCAGTCCACCAGCGCCGACGTCAAAGATTTCGAGGAAGACACCGACGAGGAGGCTACCTTGCGGTGAAGGTGGAGAAAGACAGAGAGAGTCACCCCATCCACAGAGCTGAACCCTGGCTCCTACCCGGTTTACAACGACCCCCTCCTTTGTGCCCCACTCCTTAACCCACCTGCTTAGTATTGTATTGAGATACAGTACCTATAGTATTGTATTGAGAGGATCGCTGTCTTTCTCTCTCCCCAACCCCTGCTTCTTTACCTCCTCGCCTTCCCCCCTGCCCACCTCTCTGCCCTTCCTCCCCACCCCCCCCACCCCCACCCCCACCCTCACCGAGGGCATTATGAAGAATCTTGCTAATCTGTGCCAGCTCAGAGGTGAAAGCCTGCCTCTTCTCCTTATGGCTTGCTTTGGGAAAGAAAAAAAAAAAACACTTTCTCTCTTTGTTTACTGACAGGTGATGCAATTTCATGACAGGAACATCCATTGGAAAGGAGAAGGGAATCAGATGAGGGGAAACCAAGAGGGTAACTGCTGCTCCCCCCACCCATACCTGCCTTGACCCTACTACACAGAAACAACCACGTTTACCTTCTGGGTGTGCTCATTTTCCTGACTGGCTTCTCTCTTCCTCCCTCCCTGCCTCCCTCACCCCTGTCCACTTTCCCTGTTGACACACCCTAAGAGAATCCTTCCTGTGCGTGGTGTTTTCTTAGCCTGCTTTCCCAGAAACTAAAACCAAACAAAGATCTGCCCGTTGAACTTCTTCGCGTGTTATTCAACAGGTTTCCAAAATGTCATCTTTAGTGCCTGCAGAGTGTCTGTATCCATGGACCTTAACATTTCTGTGATCATTCCCACATTGCTGGACGTTCAGGGGCGGTGCCTACTTCCTGCCCTGTGTTCAGATCCAGCAGCCAGTGCTCTGAGGACTGAATCCTCCCTTGCCAAGCCAAATATTCGCTACCTTTCCCAATGCTCTTCTTACATGTGAGCTTACGGGGCCCACCTATGGACAGTTAAAGACTTCCTGTGAGTTGCCAGCCGTCCCCCACCCAAACCATGGCACGCATTTGCATTCATGCAGTATAGTGCAGCTAGTGCAAAGACAATGCCCATGTGTGTGCCCCCACACACACTCATGGTCGCGGGCTCCTCCTCGAGTGCCTGTGTGCGTGCTTATGCCAGTGCGTGTGCGTGTGTGTGCGTGCGTGTGCGCGTGTGTGCGCGTGTGTGCGCGTGTGCGCACGAGTGTCTTGCTCAGCTTGATGAGCTGCAAACGGTTATTTTTCTGGTCATGGTTATTTTTTTTTGCTGGATTTCTGTAGTGTTTATTACCTCCTTCTCCTGTGACCAGCTTCCTCTCCTTTTCCCCCCTTGTCACAAACATAACTCAGCTTCATCGCAGGGAGACTATCACAAAGCAGACATCTGACCAGGTGGAGATTAATGGTAGTCCTATTGTTCATCCATGGCTTCCTTAGTCATTTTCATCAGCACTTGTCCAGTATTTTATTTCACAATGTTTGTTTTATTGTCTATTGCTTTTCAATATCTGCTTTTACATACTTAGATGTATAATGTAGATATAGATTCTTGAACTCATTTCATGCCATTAAATATTATTAAAAAAAGTTTCTCTTGCTGCTTATTGTTCCAGTGGATAGGCCAGATGAAAAATAGGTGTATGTATACATCTATATCTATATTTAGATGTAAGTATGGACATATTTGTTTTGTCGCTTCCTCATTGTTAAAGATGTGGATAATTTCATTTTTCTTTTCTTATCTGAATCTGTGCTGCTAAAATTTTCATAGTGCAGAAACCTGAATCATTTCCTCAAGTAATTCTTGCTAGTAGAAAACTGAAGCATCAAAGGAGATGAAATGTTTAAAAAAAAGATATTTATTATTATTTGACTACCCTCAAATATCATAGCAATTTACCGTCATTATGTTCAGAAATATTATGAACCTACCCTGATGCCTGAATTGTTCTCTGGATAGATACAGCAACTGTTTCTGTACTCTTCCACTATTTTATCAGAGAAACTGTATTTTATTGTATTTGTTTTAAACGTCTGATTTTATACTAATTATACAGTATCAAAATGTCTTCTTAGTTAATAAAGTTAAATTTCATGCTAATTTCTAAGTCTATCACTTAACAAAAACTATGAAACATGTCAAAAGCATACATTAGTAAATAGCACCTTCAAAATATACTTCATACCCATTAATAATGCAATAGAGTATATATACCCACTCTTGTCTTACCATTGCTTTTATTATTCACTAGGAGAAGTTGGAATGGCTTATAGGATTTTCTTTTATTTCATTTTCAAGCACTTTGCTTGGAAAAGGAAGGGCATATTAAATGTATTAACCACTTCAAACAGATCACTTTGCCCTTCACAGTCTTTACCAATTTATCCACAAAATTTAAAACAAGTATAGAAGTATACTATCAAATTTTCCCTTTTGAAATATTGTAGATGCATCTGAAACATTTTGGCTATTCAATATTTTTCTTTAGGTAACTCAGTATCATTGGATAGTGAATCAGATTACTTTTAAAGTGCTCTCTTATTTTGAACTTTAGATCAATTTGCAGATTTTCCCACATTAATCCCAAATATGTTTCGAACCATTCTGCAGCATCCCACATACATAAAACCATAGAAGTGAAGTTAACAAGATATCCAAGCCAATTTACACTCCTATAAAATTTTATGAGAGGGAGTCAGGCAGTAACACAGCGGGTTAAGCGCATGTGGCACAAAGCCCAAGGACTTGCACAAGGATCCCGGTTAGAGCCCCAGGTTCCCCACCTGCAGGGGCATAGCTTCACAGGCAGTGAAACAGGTCTGTAGGAGTCTATCTTTCTCTCCCCTTCTTTGTCTTCCCCTCCTCTCTCCATTTGTCTCTGTCCTATACAACAGTGACGACAACAATAATTACAACAATAAAACAACTAGGGCAACAAAAGGGAATAAATAAATATTTTTTAAAAAAGAAAAAAATTATGAGAATCCCCATGTTTTTTCGGTTTATATTTCTTTCTTTCTTTTATTTTATTTATAAAAAGGAAACACTAATAAAACCATAGGCTAAGAGGGGTACAGCTCCACACAATTCCCACCACCAGAACTCCATATCCTGTCCCCTCCCCTGATAGCTTTCCTATTCTTTAACCCTCTGGGAGTATGGACCCAAGGTCCTTGTAGGATGCAGATGGTGGAAGGTCTGGCTTCTGTAACTGCATCATTTTTCTACACAAATTTTTCTTTGGTATTACAAATTTTGGGGTTTTTGCCAATATATTGATATAAAAATACCTCACTTTAATTTGATTTAAATTTTTTTCCTTGTTATTCAATGAGTATAAATTCATTTAAAAAACACATGGTAATAGATAGGCAGAAAGACAATAAGACATAGGTAATAGAAAAATTATAGCATATATTTACATATATTTATATATTATATAACATTTCACTGTGTAAATACATAAATTTTACATGGTATACTTAATATATTTATGGATAAAACATAAAATATTTAATATATTTATGTATAAACTATCACATCATTCTTTATATTGTGTTACAATTTTCATTCTGTCATAAGCCCTGAGTTTATTTTCGTGTATATTTTTTCACATTTAAAATGGTACATATGAGCTAATTCACCTCTTAATATATATATTGTTATATAATTTCTTTATTCCTAGCTCTTGTTGACTGTCTTTTAGTTAATTCACAGTTACCTGCATAATTGTTTCTATTCCACTTTTAGAGGAAAAGAAACAGAAATATGGTCAAATTACCACTTACGGAGCAGTGTCGACTTAAACTATTTTGTTATTTCTAGTTTAAATGTGTACCCAGTTCTTTGTACAGCACTCTAAACTGGATATTAAAATTTTACATTAACTTTGGCTGTGTTTTTGGTAGACAAAATATTTTAAAAGTTTACATGTAATAACATACTTTTCTTTCTGTGTGCTAGGCAGGCAAATACTAGAAAAGAGTGAATAACTGATACATAACTATAATCCTACCACTAGGTTAAAACCAAATGTAAGATTAGGTTATATAACTCGGCACAATTTTGTACATGTGTAGAATTATTGACAGATGCATATGTATATGTATATATGTATTCATGAATATACCCAATACCTGTGCTTTAACTAAATTGCCTCATAAACATAACCATATCAATTAATACTTCTCAGTATATTTTTGCTATAGTTACATAGTATATTATGCTATCTATAGGTCATCAACTATTCTACTTTTGTTTTTGGTTTTTTCATATTAAAGTCAAACTTATGGAAAGCTATTTTGCAGTCATATCTCCACATAAATTTAAGAGTATTTGTCATACACTGGTAGAAGTATAATTACAAAATATACCAATCACAAAATAGTTAATTTCCATATTGCCTCTACATAACTGTTTCCTTTTTCCATTGTTTGCATTATTATTTTCTATTTGTTTGAGTTCAAATACAGTGGATTTTTGCATCGGGTGTTGTCATTATTTATTTTCATGTAGTGATTAATTTAATCTTCACAATAACCCTATATGTGGCATTTAGCATTGTTCCTTCCATTCTATAGAATTAGAAACAGAGGCATAGAAAAGTTAAGTAGTAGTCCAAAATTATACAGCTACCAATTCACATATCTGGGACTTAAATTCAAGTAATACAGATTTGTAGTCAGTGCTCTTAACTATAAACTATAATGAAAAAGCTATTCTGTTTATATGCCTCCAAATACCTTTTTCTTGTGCATTTTCCTTTTACCAGCATTGCTCAGCTCTGGCTAATGATGGTGGTGAGAAGAATTGAACCTGGGACTTTTGGTGCCTCAGAAATGAAACTCTTTTTGCATAACCATTATGCTATCTTCCCAACCTCCCTTTTTCTTAAGCATTTTATGTATATATATTTTTCCACAGTTGGGAGATAATTCAGTGGATAGAATGCATGTTTCGCCATGTGTGGAACCCTGAGTTCAATCCTCTGCATTACACAAGAACAATACAGATAACACTAAGAGAACTTCATGGATGATGGAGTGGTGCTTTAGTATCTATTCCTGTCTCTTCTCCTTTGTCTCATTCTCTCTCTCTCTCTCTTCATATATATGTTTTAAAAGATTACTTTGGAAAGGTCATTGTTTTATTCTCTGGTACCACAAAAAATAAAAGCATATATTCAGGTAAATTTTATTTTGCAAAACACATCTTTCCAAAATTACTTAGAAAGGGGGCCAGGTGGTGGTATACTTGGTTGAGTTTGCAAGGACCCAGGTTTAAGTCCCTGGTCCCTACCTGCAGAGGGAAAGTTTCATGATTGGTGATGCAGGTCTGCAGATATTTCTTTTATTTATTTATTTATTTATTTATTTATTTATTTATTTATTTATAATACCAGAGCACTGATCAGCTCTGGCTTTTAGTGGTGCAGGGGATTGAACCTGGGACTTCAGAGCCTCAGTCGTGAGAGTGTTTCCACATAACCATTATGTTATCCACCCCCATCCTCTTTCGCCCTCTCTATCTCTCTCCCTTTCAATTTCTCTTTATCCTATAAAGCATAAAAAAAGCAAAAATTTAAATGATTTTGATTACATCATTAAGATGTTGCTGTCGGTTATTTCTGTCTCTAGTCCTACTCACAAGAACATTGGCTGGCAATTATCCATAGATAAGATGTCATTATGAAAAGTCCAGAACCAGAGAGTGAGGCTGAAAAAACTCCCTGGATCACAAGAGACCAAGAAGAAACTCATTAGAAGGACAGAGAAAAATCTATACTATGACATCACCGCTGTCTCCTAGAGTGGCATAGAATTTCCTGGGCTTATGTTTTATTTCTTGTATATTATATTTAAATATTTTATCTATTTATTCATTTAATAGAGACATAAATTGAAAGGGGAAAGGGAGATAATGAGGGAGAGAGAAACAGAGACACCTGTAGTACGGCTCCACTCATGAAACTTCCCACCGCAAATGGGACTAAGGGCTAGAAATTGGTTCCTTGCATATGGTACATACGTGCCCTGCCAGCTTCACCACTGCCCAGACCCTTGGACTTATGTTTTATCCATGAGGTCATCTAACCTCCCTAGTATTGAAGGATGCTTCCCAGAAGGAGGACCAGCTTATACACATCACTGTGGGAACCTGTAAAGCTGGACCACTGGAGATCAGAAAGAGATAAAGGAGAGGAGCTTGCAGAAAACGGTGTGTCAGACTATCTGTGCTCACAGAGGCACCAGAACAGAGGTCCAAGAATGTGTCTCTGATCATCTACAGAGTTAAATTAGCGATGCTGTGTGACCAGGGAGCTCAAATGATAGTTCCTGATTACTAGGCCCTACCCACTGTGAAGTCTGTTCTTCTGCCTTGCTTAGGCAGGAAAACAAAATGTGAGCTTCTCCCAACTCCTGAAAGAAACCTACAAACATGCCCATCAAGAAACCTTTCCAGATTGCATGGGCAGCAGTGGAGCCTATCCTGCAATCCACTTGGACAGGGAAATGAGCCAGAAGTTTTTCCCATCAGAGACAGAAGGATTATATCCAACTTCACAACTGGAGACCCTAAACAGTGACTCCAGTCTCAGAATTCAGTTCATTATACTGCTGAGCTGTAAAGCCCTACCTACAGTCATGTCAGATTACTAAAAATGGCCTACGCTCAACTCAAGCTGGGAATCCAATGAATGAGTCTAGCTGCAACCACTCCCTACCCCCCAGAAGACAGCTCAGACCATTATCACACCCTACCTGAAAGTATTTTTCACCTGGTGCCCCTCCTTATTTCCAGGTCTTCCCCTGCTGGAACAAACCTATTAAATAGTGAAGAGAAGACTGCTTATTCAAATGAGTAATGTAAGGAGTAAAGGATCATAAAGAGTGCTTTTGGAAGTAGAACCATGGTCCAAGTGGAATGCAACAATGACATCAGTAAAAACAATAATAATAACCACCACAACAATTAAAAACAAGGGCAACACAAGGGAAAACAAAACAAAACAAAAAACCTCCAGGAGCAGTGGATTCGTAGTCCAGGCACCAAGCCCCAGCAATAACCTTGGAGGAAAAAAAGAGCATATTGGAGAAGAAATGACAAAATATATGCTTTTAAATATTTATTTATTTTCCCTTTTGTTGCCCTTGTTGTTTTTTATTGTTGTTGTAGTTACTATTGTTGTGGATGATGTCGTTGTTGTTAGATAGGACAGAGAGAAATGGAGAGAGGAGGGGAAAACAGAGAGTGGGAGAGAAAGACACCTGCAGACCTGCTTTATCGCCTGTGAAGCGACTTCCCTGCAGGTGGGGAGCTGGGGGCTTGAACCAGGATCTTTATGCCAGTCCTTGTGCTTTGCACCATGTGTGCTTAACTCGCTGCACTACCGCCCAACTCCCAGAAATGACAAAATATAAAACAACCAGGAAACAAAATACAGAATAACAGTGAGTCTAAACTCTCCAATCAAAAGACATATATCTGATGGGTGTATAAAAAAAAAACAATCCATTGATTCCATATTTACAAGAAATTCAGATCTGAAGAAATGACAAGCATGGGCACTGTTAAAATCTGTAGCAAGGTGTTCCAAGCCAATGATACAGAAAATAAAAAGGAGGGAACTGCTACTCCCAAATAAGATAAAATAGACTTTCTTTTTAAATTTTATTTTCTTATTTATTTGATAGAACTAGAAAATTGAGAGAGAAAATGGATATATAGAGTGAGAGTGAAAGGATATACCTATATCACTGCTACACTGCTAGTGAAACTTACCATCTGCAGGTAGGGACTATGGGCCTAAACTTAGTTTCTTTTTTTTTTTCCCTCCAGGGTTATTGCTGGGCTCCGTGCCTGCACCATGAATCCACTACTCCTGGAGGTCATTTTTTCCCCCTTTTGTTGCCCTTGTTGTTGTAGCCTAGTTGTGGTTATTATTATTACCATTGTTGATGTTGTTCGCTGTTGGATAGGACAGAGAGAAATGGAGAGAGGAGGGGAAGACAAAGAGGGGGAGAGAAAGATAGACACCTGCAGTCCTGCTTCACCGCCTGTGAAGCGACTCCCCTGTAGGTGGGAAACCGGGGGCTCGAACCGGGATCCTTACGCTGGTCCTTGTGCTTTGCACCATGTGCGCTTAACCCATTGCGCCACCGCCCGACCCCCTAAACTTAGTTTCTTGAGATTTGTGATGTGTGCATTTAACCACACACTATAATGAACAACAACAATAACAAAAGACTGTACATAGTATAAATGGTTGGTAACTTTACTATACCATGCACACTCCAATAATTAGTTTGTTATCTGAACTGACCGACATTTGAAGTAATAGCTGTTATTATAATAGTTGTGTCCAGTTAAGAATTTATGTTGTTTGGAAGTAAGTTTTCATACATAAAAATTTCTGGAAAATTAACTGACCATATTTTTGACTGCTGAACATTAAATATTTTATCTCACACAATTTTGACATTAAAAGCCTTTTTAAATTTGCTGTGTTTGCACCACCAGAGCAAAATGTCTTTGTCTAGTTAAAGACGTAATTATCTCTTTCAACATTCTGATAATAAATAACTAAGATAAGGTGTAAATTTAGCTGGATAATGATGCAACTGGCAAAATATTTTTATGAAAGAATGTTACAAAGATCAGGCAAGTCTGAGAGAGAAGAAATATACTGTATCTTAAAATTGTGATACAGGAACATTTTAAATCCTTGAAAGAATTATTCATTGTTCTAAGAATATAAGAATAGTTACTTATTCTCTAGGTCCTTGTCCTTCCTGATAACCTAATGATGGGTAAATAATATCATAGAAAATTATTTAGAACTTTTATAAATCACAATTATTATTTGCAGCTATAATTGCTAAGATTTACTGTCCTATTTCTAGGCATCACTATCTTAGACTGGTGAGTAGTTCAAGTCTTTGTTGAATAAGGATCACACAGGTTCTCAGCACTAGTTCCAGATTCTTCTAGTTTCTGCCTTAATTTCCTGTTAGTGAAACCAAGAGATAACTCACTCAGTTGAGTGTGCACTTTGCCATGCTTGAGCCATAAAGTTTGAACTCCAATAAAAGAAAAGCTGCTCAGATGGTGCTGTGATACTGTGAATGCTCTCCATTTCTCTTCTCTTTACTCTTCTTCCATTCTTCTTCTTCTTCTTCCTCTTCCTCTTCTTTTTTTTGTTTTTTGTTTTTTTATTTTTTAAATATTTATTTTATTTCTTTATTCCCTTTTGTTGCCCTTGTTATTTTATTGTTGTAGTTATTATTGTTGTTGTCGTTGTTGGATAGGACAGAGAGAAATGGAGAGAGGAGGGGAAGACAGAGAGGAGGAGAGAAAGACACCTGCAGACCTGCTTCACCGCCTGTGAAGCGACTCCCCTGCAGGTGGGGAGCCGGGGTTCGAACCGGGATCCTTATGCTGGTCCTTGTGCTTTGCGCCACCTGCGCTTAACCCGCTGCGCTACAGCCCGACTCCCCCCTTCTTCCTCTTCTTCTTCTTCTTCTTCTTCTTCTTCTTCTTCTTCTTCTTCTTCTTCTTCTCCTTCTCCTTCTCCTTCTCCTTCTCCTTCTCCTTCTCCTCCTTTTCCTTCTCCTTCTTCTCCTTCTCCTCCTCCTCCTTCTTCTCTCTCTCTATCTCTTTCTCTCTCTCCCTCCCTCCCTCCCTCCCTCCCTCTCCTGAGATCAATGTAATCATGCATGTGTGAGACCTTGTCTCAGTATATACACATACACAAAAAAATTCCATTAGATGTTCATTATAAATCATTGCTTCAGAGAGGGCCTTTCTCTTCAAAAGTATTGCCTATTTCTGATTGCTGAAATAGTAAAAGGTCATTACTATTAATTCATTTGCACATCCCCTAAACCTTTATAAAATTCCTCTTGAACATAGGAGATGACAATTCACAATTAAACCCCTCAAAGAGTTTGTGTATTCAGTGTTTGAACTAAAGCATTAATGGGTTTTTTAAAAGCTATCTGCAATGGCTATACAGTATATTATTACAACTATGTGACAGTCAAGAAAAAGTTAAATATAAAGGCAATGAAAAGCTGAGCAGCTTCCAGGAGTCAAGTGAATAAGATGATAATGAGTATGTCATGGAGGACTGGGTGGAAGGGGAGGCAGGGAAACTACTCTTCTGATAACATAGTCATGGATACATGTTATCCTTGATATCCAATATCAAGAGTGAACCCTACTATAAACTACATATGAGTGATTTTTACATGTCAGTGTAGGTTCATCAGTCATAACAAATACATCATTCTGGTGGGGAATGGTAACAGGGTATAAAGGAGGAGACTATGGATATGCAGAAAGAGGGAATATATGAGAAATCTCTGTAGCACTGTCTCAATATTGTGAAACTAAAACTGCTCTAAAACATAAAATGTGTTTTCAAAAACATCCACTAGAATATATTAGAAAGAGCTAACCTTTCACTGGTCAGCTGTTTTGAATTTAGTGCATTCCCACTGCTGACAGGAAAATTTTTTATTTTAAATTTGTATTGGATTTTTTAAAAGTTTTTTAAAATTATCCTGATTTATTGGATATAGACAGCCAGAAATCGAAAGGGAAGGGGGAGACAGAGAGGGGGAGAGACAGAGAGACACCTTCAGCTCTACTTCACCACTCACAAAGCTTTCTCCCTGCAAGTGGGGACCAGGAGTTTAAACTCTGGTCCTTTCCTACTGTAACATGTGCGCACAACCAGGTGCACCACCACCTGACCCCCCTTTTTATTGGATTTAATGTTTGAGCCTCCCCCTCTTTTTGTTTTCAAAGAAGAAAGCCTGTGTCTGCAAATGATAGTCAGTATTTTATATAAAAGAAGTTTGAGGGACCTCAAGTTCGAGTTTCTGTCACTTTTTTATTATTATTACCAGAGCACTTATGGCTTATGGTGGTGCAGGGGCTTGAACCTGGGACTTTGGAGCCTCAGGCATGAAAGTCTGTTTGCATAACCATTATGCTATCTACCCTCTACCCTAAGTTTCTGTCACTTTTATGAGAATATCAGAGGCAGGGGGAAAGTAAACATAGAAAGAAAAAGCCTCTAGGTTCATGATTGGTCAACAATTTGTTTGGATTTGTATGTTAACTCTCTTTTGAGCCACCAGGCCCCAGATGCTAGCGTGATGCTAACCAGACTTCCCCGGACAGAGAATCCCACCAGTGTGTCCTGGAGCTCCGCTTCCCCAGAGCCCGACACCACTAGGGAAAGAGAGAGGCAGGCTGGGATTACGGATTGACCTGTCAATGCCCATGTTCAGTGGGGAAGCAATTACAGAAGCCAGACCTTCCACCTTCTGCATCCCACAATGATCTTGGGTCTATACTCCCAGAGGGTTAAAGAATAGGAAAGCTATCAGGGGAGGGGATGGGATATGGAGTTCTGGTGGTGGGAATTGTGTGGAGTTGCACCCCTCTTATCCTATGGTTTTGTCAACGTTTCCTTTTTATAAATAAAAAAAGAAAGAAAGAAAAAGCCCAATTGGAACTGGCTTTAAGTCATGCTGATGGAGTAGATGTATTATGTTATGGTTTGTGAGCATGTTTACCTACTTCCTTTAGCCCTCTGACCTTGTCTTCTTCTCCATGTTACAGCATTTCCAGGGAGACCTTTGTACAATGATAGTGACTGAAACCTTCTTTGGAACTGGAAATGTATCATTGTCACTGGCAAGGAGAAATAATCCTTTCTGAGTTTGTAGCTGAGAAGGAAAAAAAAAAATGTTTCGTAACATGTGTGCTCAACCCAGCACACCACTGCCCAGCCCCAGAAGAAAATGAGTTTTATATATGAAGATGTAATCAATCCATTAACCATTTTCTCACTTTATGTCCTGCCACCTTCCAAGTTGCAGATCCTGTCATGATTTCATCCTGACTTCTCTGGGCAGACAACCTCATCAGTGTGTCCTGGAACCTCGCCTCTCCAGAGCTTTAGCCTACTAAGGAAAGATAGAAACAGGCTGGGGGTATGGCTCAACATGCCAGTGCGCATGTCCAGGAGAAGCAATTACAGAAGCCAAAACTCCTACTTCTGCACCTAAAAACTATCTTAACCCATAATTCCAGTCGGGGAGAAGTGATAGAAGGAAGAGGATAAGAGGGCTCTGAACTCCAGCTCCATCAGCACCCAGAGAGAGAGGAGGAAAAGGAGAGGAACATATGGAGGTAGTAATGGTGTCATAAGTGGCTTGTTATTTTGTAATTTTGTAAGCCACTAATAAAAAAAAAAATTATTTCATTTCGTACTCCCAAAGAGACCAGAGGGCTCTGACCTCATACGTACCATTAAGATACGTAAAGAGAAGAGGAAAACAGGAAGGATATTCATAAGTAATAATAGGTGTAGGTGTGACTGAGAAAGGAAGAGAAGGCAAGACCAGAGAAAAAATGGACAAATAGAGGGCCAACACACTGGTTAAATACACATAGTACTATGAGAAAGAACCCATGCAAGGATGCAGGTTCAAACCCCTGCTCCCCGCTTGCAAGAGGGAAGCTTTACAAAGAGTGAAGCTGGACTGTAGGTGTCTATTTTCCTCTCTCCCTCTCTTTCTCCCTGCCCCTCCCAATTTCTCTCTGTCTTATTGAATAAAATGGGGGGGGGGACTGGTCACCAGGAGTGGTAGATTCACAGAGCCTACACCAAGCCCCACTGATAACCCTGAAGACAGAAAATTAGAAGAAGGAGGAGGAGGAGGAAGAGGAGGAGGAGGAAGAGGAGGAGGAGAAAGAGAAAGAGAAGGAAAGAAAAATAAAAATTGGCAAAGATATATAGATAGTTATAGAAATAATAGTCAACCCATATCTGTGACCCTGGGAGAACTACTGCAGTTTCCAGTGGAGGGAATGGGGACATAGAATTCTGGTGGTGGGAACAACATGAAATTATACCCCTATTATTTCATAATTTTTTAAACCAACATTAAATCACTAATAAAATAAAATAAAATAAAAAACCAGCCCAGAGCTGTATAATCATGTATATGAGAGGTCTTGGACAAAAAGAAAGAAGAAAGAAAAACATATAAAAAATTGTCAGGCTTGGGTAGGTAGCATAATAGTTATGCAGAGACTAATCCCTGAGGCCCCAAATCCCAGGTTCAACCACCCTGCCCCCACACCACCACCACCATAAGCCAGAGCTGAGCAGTGCTCTGGTTTAAAAAAAGAGGGGGAGGGGGCTTCTAGTAGTGACATCTAGCCAATGACAAAAAAGTTCTCACAAAGCCTTTACAATTTGTGTAACTATATATGGGAACAAATGTTAACTAGACTTATGCTGAAAATTTCACAGTACAAAATTTTAATTATGTTGCACACGTGAAACAAATATAAAGTTATATGTGAATTATACCTTCAAAGAGAATTTTTTGAAAAATCCTGAAAGATGTTGACACTGACAAAGGTTTGTACAGCTTATCAAGGGTACTTGCATTTGTTGTAGTTCATCACTTAACATATATCAGAAGTGACCTACATGATTTCCTACAACTCCAAATGACTCAAAGGAGGAAGAAGACTGTTTTACAGGCCCTACAAGCATGCCCAAGCCCACATGAGCTTTACATAACTCTCAGCTCCTAAGGGGAGCACATTCTATCAGAGGCCCATATGTAGATCAGTAGGATTGTGAGAAGTCCTTCTCTACATGGCTATGTCTAGCGTACAGTATGGCAACACTGGCATGCCATGTCTTGGAAATATATGCTCTCTATCATCTCAGAGGACCTGCTCTGAAACCTTGGAAACTCCACGGTTTTGAACAAGATTCACTAAATATTTCCTATATCCCTAAAGTTTTTTCTGATAAAATACTTATTCTTCCACCATAGGATCTTCAAGATGAGTACCTTCTCAACAAGATTCTGATTTCCAATTACCTCAAGCACTTTTCAGTCCTATAAAAATAGAGTCTGCACATCAAAGTCACACCTAACATTAACGGTAGACAAGTATGAGCAGTATAAGAATCAGGGAAACCAGGTTTTTCCCAGAGCCACTAGATCATAGAGCCCTGGGCCAGAGTACTTTGCTTATGTGCAACAGAACATTAAACAATTCTAAATGGGCTTATATATAAAACTATAGGAAAATAGGCAAACTTCAAGAACACCCAGGAATCAAACAGAAAAACTAGTTAATTCCTTCAAATCCATAATCTAAATTAATGTTAGTAACTCAAACTCATCAACCAAAAGATAGATTATGATGGAAAGCATTCAGAAACAAAATGAAATATTTTTCTGCTTACAAAGGCCATAATTGTATTTTAGAGACAAAGACAGATTCAAAGTAAGAGATTAGGAAACAATTACACAGGGAAATGGGAGTAAAAAGTACAAGGTAGCCATTCTTTTATCAGACAAAATAGATGTCAAGCTCAGAAGTATGACAAGAGGCAGGGGTGGACACTATATTATGATCAAGGGATCAGTATATCAGGAAAATATAACCCTCATATGTATCAACTTACCAACACCCATGTCCAGCAGAGAAGCAGTTACAGAAGCCAGAATTCCTACATTCTGCACCCCAAAAGCAATTTTGATCCATACTCCCAGTGGGGGAGAAGTGATAGGAGTAAAAGGATAAGAGGACTCTGAACTCCAGCCCCATTAGGGCCCAGAGAGAGAGGAGGAAAAAGGGAGGGACATTTGGATGTAGTAATAGGATTATATGCAATGGGTTAAGCGCACATGGCACAAAGTGCAAAGACTGCTATAAGAGTCCGGGTTCGAGCCCTGGCTCCCCACCTGCGGGGGGGGGGGGTCTCCTTATAAGTGGTGAAGTAGGTCTGCAGGTGTCTATCTTTCCCTCTCTGCCTTCCCCTCCTCTCTTGATTTCTCTCTGTCCTGTCTAACAACAACAACAGCAATGGAAACAATAACAAGAGCAACAAAATGGAAAAAATGGCCTCCAGAAGCAGTGAATTCGTAGTACAGGCATCAAGCCCCAGCGATAAACCTGGAGGCAACAACAACAACAAAAAAAACCAAAAAGAGTAAGTAAATAGAATCAACAATGAAAAGTTTTACTCAAAACAATTGTAGATCCACATGGTTTTACAGATTAGTTCTACCAAATTTTTGGAGAACACCTGAAAAATACTTTTATCAAGCCTTTCCAAAATATCAAATAGAGAAAATCAGCTAAATCTAAAATTAGCTCTTTGCAGTGATTGGCAATATGACAAATATTTAACTTAACTGACCATAAAAGGGGGATAATTAAATTGATAAATCAGGAATAAAGAAAGCAATATTACTACCCTCCTCATAAAAATATATGTATTATGAGGTGCAATTCTATAAACAATTTTCTGCCAAGAAAGTAAATCACAGGTATGAGGTGAGAATTTTTAGGGAAAGACGTACTACTGAGACTGTCTCCAAAGAAAATAAAATGTGAGTGTACTGGTACAGATAAAATAGATAATCTAAAACTATCTACCAAAAGAAATTCAGGAACAAAACTTCATTGGTGAATTCTATGAGCATTATTTTTTGAGAAAAAAGTAGAAACATTTTCAAAACCAATTTATTTTGCCATTATATAATATAACCAAATGAGACATCCCAAAAAGGAAAATATAAAAGTCATGATGGTGGAGGAGGACCTGGTGGGGGGGGGATGACAGTGTTTTGCAGAAGACTGAGAAATTTTACACATATACAGCTATGCTTATTGTGTACTTTAAACCATTAATCCCCCAATAAAAATATGTCAGTGTTCAAAAATGTTCTAATTTTTACCACATTTTAATTTCTGTGTCCTTACTTAATTACAAGTGTAGTATTTCTTGTCATAATATTTTTCCTCAATAGGAAAGTGTTCTGATTGCATATTCTCAAGAATATCTTCACTATATTTATAGGTAGTTTGATTCCTAGAATGATAAATGTTAAATGTCTTCTTCGAGACATTATTATATTAATACACTAGCAATGTTTTTTCTTTCTAGTTGTGTAACCTTTCATCACCACGTTATTTGCAGCTAATTTTCTCAGATGTGATGAGATGAATTTTATCAGATAAGATCAAAGCTGAACCTGATTCAGCCTGGTGTAGGGAAGGGGCTTTTGAATACTATGTATAATGGGCTACATAAATATAGCAACAAAATTAAAAATATAATTTAGATGAATAAATAATAACAAGTAATTTCCTTCAAGTGTAAATCTTCAATAATGTTTTTTTTTTTTTACTTTCAATTTTTGCCTGTCAGATACCTTCACCTAAAAAGAAGGATATATCTAGTCTTAAGATATCACAGGACAGTTTGTTTCTTCTACCAGGGCAGGGACATTACTATTTTTATATTTATAGAGTGTATAAAGATTTTGTAGCTTTCTCTTCTCTTTAAGTTATTTAAAATTTTAAATGGTCCCATTTAAAAGAATTAAAATTATCATCCATTTCTTGATTTTTAAAGGTTAACTTGCTACCTATGCTAAGCAAAGAAATACTAAATATGATTCTTTTGGGGAAAATAACTGTTAAATTATTATCACAGAGTTGTGTTTAAAGGCATGAAAGTGTTAATCAGTTTAATAGCTAAAGTTAAATGCTCTAAAAAAAATTCCTGTTCTATCTAATAAAGGTGACTTATAGAAGAAACTAAATAGCCATAGATGGTGTAGTTGTTTTTGCAATATGTTAAGAAGCAAATTTGGGGATAAAATTTTTTCATGATTTTTCATTTCATAAAATTTAATCAAGTTTATAATTATTTTAAATATTTATAGATAGTGAAGGTTCTAAAAGTATAGAAAATCTGTTTGAATATACATAAAATAGTCTTGACCTCACTTTTTAAATTTTTTCCCAGTTGCCTCCAGGGTTATGCCAGGGTGGGATGAGGAACTTGGTTCCTACAGGACAAATCCACTGCTTCTAGAGGTGATTTTTTTCTTTTTCTTTTTTCTCTTTCTTCCATTTCTTTTCTCTCTTTCCTTCTTTCTTTCTTTCTTTGCTTTCTTCCTCTTCTTCCTCCTCCTTCTCCTCCTCTTCTCTCTCTTTCTCTATATATATATATGTAAATCTCTCTCTATATATATGTAAATTGAGAGTGAAAGGATATAGAGGGAGAGAGACTTACCTGCAGTACTGCTTTACCACTCATGAAGCATCTTCTCCTCCACACAGGTGGGTTCTGGGGGCTTGAACCCTGGTCCTTGAGCATGGTAATGTGCACTCTACCAGGTGTGCCACCAGCCAGTCCCATGATCTCATATTTAAAAAGATTGCACTTCTAAGATAAAATAAAAAAGAAAACACACAGACACAACTTGCTTCACAAAACTTAAAAGGAATATTTTGACTAGATTTAAAAAGTTGTGTATCAGGGGCAGAGTGGACATATCCATTAGAGTGCCCACACTACCATGTGAGAGAACCCAGGTTCAAAGTCGTCTTTGGTTCTCACTGGCAGGAAGAAGCTTCATGAGCAATGGAACATTGTTTTAGTTATTTCTCCTTTTCTTCTTCCTCCAATCTCTCTCTCTCCCTTTCTCTCATATCTCTTTCCATCTTTTCTTCTTTGTCATACTCTTATCAGAAATGCAAAAGAAAAAGAATGGCTGCCAAGAAATGGTGGTAGAGCAATAACCCCAACAATAACCTTGGTGATATACTACTGCTACTACTACTACTACTACTACTAATAATAATAATAATAACAACAACAACATTTTAGAAAGCCATGCAAGGAGTACTCTTCTATACTCTGGTGTGTATAAACTTGAAGGATGAACCATCTGAATAAAAACCAATATAAATATTTCACAAATCTATATCTATCAATTTTCAAATTCAATAGGAAAGAACAGAAAGCAATAAAATATTCCAAAACACTTAGATACAGAGTGATAAGTCAGGAGACCAGATGGTTAAGCTCACATAGTACTAAGCCAAGGACCTATGCAAGGGTCTGGATTCCAGCTCCTGGCTCCCCGACCTGCAGAAGGGACAAATCACAAATGGTGAAGCAGGTTGGCAGGGGGTTATTTTGCTCTCTCCCTCTCTATCTCCCCCTCCTCTTTCAATTTTTCTCTGTCCTATCCTATAAAAGAGGGAAAAAAACCGCCAGGAGCGGTAGATTTGTAGTACTGGTATCAAGATAACCCCGAAGAAAAAACAAACAAACAAAAAGAGCTATATGTCATAGAACTGATCTTACAAGAAAAATTAGAATTATTTTAAACATGTTCCCTGGAAGGGTTGTAGAAATTATAGCTCATTCCTGTAATGAAATATTTTATTACAACAAAGTTGTGGAATATTTAGTAATTTAGAAATAAGGTCAAAGAGAACTGTAATAATGAATATGTTCTCCAGTGAAACAATGTATGGTGTATTATAAATGTCTGTAGATATTTATTTATTAACTATGTATTCTGGCCCAAGAGGTTGTCCAGCATGTAGAACAAACCATGAAGTCTGAGTTAGATGTCAGGTAATGTATGTGCCAAAGTAATATTCTAGTTCTTTCTCTGTCTACCTCCTTCTTAAATTGTTTTTATTTATCTTTTTGTATAATAGTCATATTTGCCATATTATTAGGACTTTTTTTTAGGAGCTGGGGACTTGCATATGTGTTACTTCACTACTCTTGGACTGATATTTTTCTTTTCTTTTCTTTTAAAACAGAAAGTCAGAGACAGCCCAATACTGAAGCTTCCCATTGCATTCCTATAAGGTTCTGGGACTTGGACATGGGCAACAAGAATTTGAAGGCATGTATCTTACCTAGTGAGCTGGATTTTTAGTTTCTTTTGTTACATTAACAATTACCTGAGCAAGAACCTAGGTTCAAGTCCCAGATCCGCACCTGCAAAGGGGAGTCTTCACAAACTGTTAAGTACTGCTTTCTAGCTCCTCTTTACTCTCTGTTTCTCTCTCTCTCTCTCTCTCTCTCTCTCTCTCATTTTTTTTTAAAGAAAATGAGAATGGCTACTGAGAATGGTGAATTCATTGTACAGTCACAGAGGCCCAGCAATAATTCTGGCAGCAAATATTTTCTATTACAATTATGTAAATCTATATGAAACATGATTAAAATAAATGAGAGCAAAAAGGTCCTGTTACCTTTATTAAACATTTAGAAAATGGAGAATAGTTGTAATACCAAACACAGAAATTCTACAGGTAACTAGGGCCTTTCATAATACTGGTGCTCATTATGAAGTAAACATGCAGCATCTTTGTAGATTACTACTTATACTGCCATTTGGATAATGCAATCTTGACATAAAAAAACAGGGAGTCAGGCGGTAGTGCAGAGGTTAAGCGGACGTGGTACAAAGCGCAAGGACCGACTAAGGATCCCAGTTCGAGCCCCCGGCTCCCCACCTGCAGGGGATTCGCTTCACAGGCGGTGAAGCAGGACTGCAGGTGTCTATCTTTCACTCCCCCTCTGTCTTCCCCTCCTCTCTCCATTTCTCTCTGTTCTATCCAACAATGACATCAATAACAACAATAATAACTACAACAATAAAACAAGGGCAACAAAAGGGAATAAATAAATAAATATAAAAAAACAGGAAAACATGGCACGAAGTGCAAGGACCGGCATAAGTATCCTGGTTCGAGTCCCTGACTCTCCACCTGCAAGGGGGTTGCCTCACAATCAGAGAAGCAGGTCTGCAGGTGTCTATCTTACTCTTCTCCTCTCTATATTCCTCTCCTCTCTTTATTTCTCTCTGCCCTATGGAACAACAACAGAAGCCATAAAAACAATAACAATAATAACAACAGCAAAGGCAACAAAAGTGGGGAAAAGGACCTCCAAGAGCAGTGGATTCATAGTGCAGGCACCAAGCCCCAGCAACAACCCTGGAGGAAACAAAAAAAAAGAAAAAAACTTTAAACTGCACTCTAATGACACTTTAAATATTCTTCTAGCAATGAAGGTCTAGAAAGTGATTTTTGAAAGAGTGTTTTGCATGATAGTGTCCTAGGAACTTATGTATAGATAAAGTTAAAACCATAGCCTCTGTGTTCAACAGTAAGAAAATAACTGAAACACACTCACATACAGAACAGCGGTAGCACAGTGGGTTAAGCACATGTGGTGCTAAGTGCAAGGACTGGGGTAAGGATCCTGGTACAAACCTCCGGCTCCCCACCTGCAGAGGAGTAGCTTCAAGAGCAGTGAACCAGGTCTACTGGTGTCTTCACCCCCCCCCCCGTCTTCCCTATTCTCCAATTTTCTCTTTCATATCTAACAACGATGACATCAATAACAACAACAATAATAACTACAACAATAAACCAAGGGCAACAAAACAGAAATTAAATAAATATAAAAAATTAAAAAAAGAAAATATATCAATACGTCTACTGAGTCATCACAAATGGAATATGAATGGCCAGATAAAATGCTTTAAAAGAATTTTAATGACATACAATGAAGCTTTTGGCATGTATGTACATACATATATATATACACACAAAATCATGTGTGAAAAAGCAGATATAAAACAGTATATATATTATCATATACATGTATAACATATGCATAAGAAAACAATGAGGTACAACAGAATTTCTTCTGTAATTATTCGAAAATACTAAAACATACTGACGAAAATTTTTACAGGAATGTAGTAGTAATCTTTAGAGTTAATAAATGATGAGATTAATCTCCACCTGGTCAGATGTCTGCTTTGTGATAGTCTCCCTGCGATGAAGCTGAGTTATGTTTGTGACAAGGGGGGAAAAGGAGAGGAAGCTGGTCACAGGAGAAGGAGGTAATAAACACTACAGAAATCCAGCAAAAAAAAATAACCATGACCAGAAAAATAACCGTTTGCAGCTCATCAAGCTGAGCAAGACACTCGTGCGCACACGCGCACACACGCGCACACACGCGCACACGCACTGGCATAAGCACGCACACAGGCACTCGAGGAGGAGCCCGCGACCATGAGTGTGTGTGGGGGCACACACATGGGCATTGTCTTTGCACTAGCTGCACTATACTGCATGAATGCAAATGCGTGCCATGGTTTGGGTGGGGGACGGCTGGCAACTCACAGGAAGTCTTTAACTGTCCATAGGTGGGCCCCGTAAGCTCACATGTAAGAAGAGCATTGGGAAAGGTAGCGAATATTTGGCTTGGCAAGGGAGGATTCAGTCCTCAGAGCACTGGCTGCTGGATCTGAACACAGGGCAGGAAGTAGGCACCGCCCCTGAACGTCCAGCAATGTGGGAATGATCACAGAAATGTTAAGGTCCATGGATACAGACACTCTGCAGGCACTAAAGATGACATTTTGGAAACCTGTTGAATAACACGCGAAGAAGTTCAACGGGCAGATCTTTGTTTGGTTTTAGTTTCTGGGAAAGCAGGCTAAGAAAACACCACGCACAGGAAGGATTCTCTTAGGGTGTGTCAACAGGGAAAGTGGACAGGGGTGAGGGAGGCAGGGAGGGAGGAAGAGAGAAGCCAGTCAGGAAAATGAGCACACCCAGAAGGTAAACGTGGTTGTTTCTGTGTAGTAGGGTCAAGGCAGGTATGGGTGGGGGGAGCAGCAGTTACCCTCTTGGTTTCCCCTCATCTGATTCCCTTCTCCTTTCCAATGGATGTTCCTGTCATGAAATTGCATCACCTGTCAGTAAACAAAGAGAGAAAGTGTTTTTTTTTTTTCTTTCCCAAAGCAAGCCATAAGGAGAAGAGGCAGGCTTTCACCTCTGAGCTGGCACAGATTAGCAAGATTCTTCATAATGCCCTCGGTGAGGGTGGGGGTGGGGGTGGGGGGGGGTGGGGAGGAAGGGCAGAGAGGTGGGCAGGGGGGAAGGCGAGGAGGTAAAGAAGCAGGGGTTGGGGAGAGAGAAAGACAGCGATCCTCTCAATACAATACTATAGGTACTGTATCTCAATACAATACTAAGCAGGTGGGTTAAGGAGTGGGGCACAAAGGAGGGGGTCGTTGTAAACCGGGTAGGAGCCAGGGTTCAGCTCTGTGGATGGGGTGACTCTCTCTGTCTTTCTCCACCTTCACCGCAAGGTAGCCTCCTCGTCGGTGTCTTCCTCGAAATCTTTGACGTCGGCGCTGGTGGACTGCCTGGTCCAGGCTCCCCTTTCGGCTTCTCGCTCCTTGTGCGACTTGAACCTCCCCACGAAAATTTTGCGGTAGTTGAGGAATATGCCGTTCATGGCATCTATGGCCCGTTCCGCAGACTCCTCCTTCTGGAAGTGCACGAAGCCATAGCCCTTGGGCCCCTTCTCGTCGCAGGCCACCTTGCAGGAGAGGATGTTGCCGAACGTGGAGAAGATGTTGTACAGAGCCTTGTTGTCGACGGTCTTTCCCAGGTTCTTGACGAACACGTTGCCCACCCCGCTCTTGCGGAGTGAGGGGTCCCGCTGGGACCACATGATGCGCACCGCTCGGCCCTTGATGACATCGAAGTTGAGGGTCTCCAGGGCCCTCTTGGCGTCCAGCGGCTGCTGGTAGTTGACATACGCGTAGCCCAGAGAGCGGCGGGTGACCTTGTCCCTGCAAATACGGATGGAGAGTATGGGCCCAGCCGGGCTGAACTTCTCGTAGAGCATGGCCTCCGTCACCTCGGGGTGCAGGTCGCCTACGTACAGCGAGGCCAAGGCATAGTCGGGGTTCCCCTCGGCGCCCCCGCCCGCACCCGCGTCGGCATCATCATCATCATCATCATCATCATCATCATCATCATCTTCGGCATCCGCATCGACATCGGCATCCACATCGGAATCCACATCCGTTCCCACTGCAGCCCGGGCCGAGGCCGCGGCCACCACAGCCGCCTCCACCTGCGCATCCCCATCAGCACCCGACTCCGCACCCGACTCCGCACCTGACTCCGCACCGGACTCCGCACCCGAGTCGTCACTCTCACCCGCCGCTCTGGTCGTGTTGGTCTCCGCCGCCGCCAAGGCTGCTGCCTCCGGGCCGGCCTCCACCTCCTTCCTGGCTTGGGCGGCCGCCTCCCCCAGGATGGCCTCCAGCACTCCTTTTCCTTCTCCTTCTCCTCCTTCTCCTCCTCCTCCTCCTCCTCCTCCTCCTCCTCCTCCTCCTCCTCCTCCTCCTCCTCCTCCTCCTCCTCCTCCTCCTCCTCCTCCTCCTCCTCCTCCTCCTCCTCCTCCTCCTCCTCCTCCTCCTCCTCCTCCTCCTCCTCCTCCTCCTCTTCCTCCTCCTCCTTCTCCTTCTTCTTGCGAGGCCTCAGCCTCTACCTCTGCTTCCGCCTCCGCCACGGAGGCCTCCGCCACCGCCTCCGCCACGGTCGCCGCTGCAGTCTCCGCCGCCGCCGCCGCCACTGTCGCCACGGTCGTCGCTGGCGCCGGGCCGCTGCCGCGACCTCCCTTGCAGAGAACTGAGGGGCAGCCGGGCGTGGGTGTGGGCTGGAGTAGGGATGGGGGTGGGCCGCAGGAACCCCGACCCCGGGACCCGGGGACCCTAGGGCCCGGGGCACTCACGCGAGCTGGGGAGGGGGCTGGCGAGCCCGAGCCACCCGGGGAGGCGAGCGCGGTCGGGAGCGCGCCGGGGCGTGCGAGTCTCTGCAGCGCGCAGCCCGCAGCCCGCAGCCCGCAGCCCGCAGCCCGCAGCCCGCAGCCCGCAGCCCGCAGCCCGCAGCCCGCAGCCCACAGCCCGCAGCCCGCCGCCGCTTGGTAGTGGGCCGGTGTGCGGGTCGAGGGCGGGCAGCGAGTGGTGGGGGGCAGGCGGTGTTGGCGTCTGTGGTCCGGGCGGCTGGGAAAGCTTCTATCTCTTTGGTTCCCCCTGTGGCTAATGCGGGGCTGTGGGGCTGAGGGGCTGCGGGGCTGCGGGGCTGGCCGCCGGAGGGGGCGTGGTCGACGCGCCCTGGAAGCTGGGAGGAGCAGGGAGGGGGGTGGGTCTGCCTAGAGGGCGCTCAGGAGCGAACCGCCAGCCCCTATGGCCTCCTGGGCAGCTCTGAAGGGAAAGGCAGGCAAAAGGCTCGGCTCTGGACCGCGGGGAGAGGGGTCAGGTAGAGGCGATTTTCTTGCTCCGCGCCCCGGGCCCCGCGCCCCGTGCCCCGCGCCCTTGGACAACACTCCAGTGATCGCTCCAGGCACCTTGCAGCAGAGGGCGGGGGATGCCAAGAACAGAGGACACTGGCTTTGGGCCACGCAGCGCAGGGAAAAATGGCTTTCTCATAGGTGGGGATTTCCCACGCCCAAGGGGCAACAAGGCCACCCCCAGGGAAACGACTCCTATTCCGAATGGGATCTGGGGGCAAGTGGGGCAGGTGCACCCGCCCAGAAGCCTGCTGACCCATTTTCTCACACAGCCCTCCTTCCCTGGCCTGCAGTTTCCCTCCTCCGCAAGGCTCGTGCCAGAGCGCGGCTCCATTCATCCAAAAGTGCGGTGACACATGTCGATGGAGATGCTGCCAATGCTACCAGTCCCCTGGCCTGCACAATGATGATGCCAGGGTGCGGGAGGAGGACGCGGGGCGGTTTTCAACTTAAGCTCTAAGGAACACAGTCTGGGCTGGGAACACTGCCCCAGTGGAGGAAGTTAGGGAACTGAGGGCGTGGGCAGAAGGGGAGGGAGGGCTGTGCCATAGCCCCCTCCCCCCCCCACCACACACAGACACAGACAAACCTCCCCAGCCCTTTTGAATTCTTGCTAAAGTAATAACCACAGGACTTCCCTCCTTGAAGATGCTAAGTTATGCACATGAACATGGACATAAAGCTCTTCAGCTAGTGTCACAGACAGACAGACACACATGTACACAGGGACACACACACACAGCCACAAACACACACACACACAGAGGCAGACAGAAACACACACACGCACACACAGACTCAAACTCTCTCTCTCTCTCTCTCTCTCTGTCATGATTTATTTTTTTATGAAAGGGTGATGGAGATAGAGACACTGTGGCTAGGGCACTGCTCAGCTCTTGCTTATGATGGTGCTAGCTTTTGAACCAGGAACCTCAGAGCCTTAGGCAGGAGAGTCTTTAGCCGTCTTCGCAGCCCATGTGCACTCATGCTAAAGTAGAACCAAAGGTTTCCCTCCTTGAAAACTCCAGGTGGTGCACATGACTTGGGCATAAACTCCTGAGCTAGCATCATATTTAGACAGAAATAAATATACAGACATAGGCACATAGAGACACACAGAGAGAGACACACATACCCACAGAATGACTCTCTCTCTTTTAAATATTTATTTGCATTATGAAAGTGAGACAGAAACAGGGACAGACAGACAGACTGTGGCCAGAGCACCATTCAGCTCTGGCTTATGTTGGTGCTGGGAATTGAACCTGGGATCTCAGAGCCTCAGGCAGTAGAGTTTTTTGCTGTCTCCCCAGCCCAGGTGCATTCTTTCTAAATTAGTCACCACAGAGCTTCCCTCCTTGAACCCACTAAGTGATGCATATGAACTTGGGCATAAACCTTCCCAGCTTGTCACACACACAAGCACACACACACACACACACACACACACACACACACACACACATATTCAAACACAGCTTCTGAGCTCCTGTTTTCACACATGAGCTGGAGGATCATGAGCATTGTCCATAGCAACTCCAGAAGCAGTATTGCTGTTGCCTGGCATGCACACACACATGCACATCACAGCCATGTCTGCTCACCAGCCACAGGCTGTCAACAGAGGCAGGTTTCCTCTGTGCTGAGTGCCATCTGTCCTGCTGGGACAAGCTGGACTGGCACTCAGCATTCAGAGCACACCCTGTGCCAGTCCTTCCTACCAGAAAGAACTCCTGTCGGTGACCCTCCAGCCTCAGCTGCCCACCTCTCTGCATTTTGAACTCTGTGTGCCTTATCTGCTCCCACAAACAAGGCTACTGTCCCTTTCTTGCCCACCCCTCACCTGCACCCTACCCCACCCCTTTTCTCTCCCTCTCTCTCTCTCTCTCTCTCTCGCCTAAGCATGGAGACACAGACAGACAGACACACATACACACACAGAGAGACAAATATACTCAAAGGAGACACACAAACACACACTCTCTCTTAAATAATTTTTTGCCTTATGAGAGAGGAAGAGGGAGAGAGAGAGAGAGAGAGAGAGAGAGAGAGAGAGAGAGAGACATTGGCCAGAATGCTGGTCAGCTCTGGCTTATGTTGGTGCTGGGAATTCAACCTGAGACTTCAGATCCTTGGGCAAGAGAGTCGTTTGCAGTCTCCCCAGTCCAATTGCCCTCTTTCTAAAGGAAGAACCTCAGGGCTTCCCTCCTTGAACACTCCAAGTGGTGCACATGAACTTGGTCATAAAGCTCCTCAGTTAGTGTCAGACACACACACACACACACACACACACACACACACACAGAGAGAGAGAGAGAGAGAGAGAGAGAGAGAGAGAGAGAGAACAAAGTCAAATACACTGAGGCCAGAGTACTATTCAGCTCTGGCTTATGTTAGTGCTGAGGACTGAAAATAAGACTTCAGCGCCTCAGGCAGGAGAGTCTTTTGATGTCTCCCCAGCCCATGTGCACTTTTTCTAGAGGGATAACCACAGGACTGCCACCACTGAACATGCATGCTAAGTGGTACATAAGAACTTGGGAATAAAGCTCCCCAGCTTGTTACACACAGACACACACACACACACACACACACACACACACACACACACACTCAGACACAGCTTCCAAGCTCCTGTTTTCACACCTAACCTGGAGGATCCTCAGCTCTGTCCAGAAGCAGTGTCGCTGTCACCAGCATGCATGCACGCCTGCACAGACGGCACAGCTGTGTCTGCTCACCAGCCACAGGCTGTCAACAGAGGCAGGTTTTCTCTGTGCGGAGTGTCCTCTGTCCTGCCGGCACAGGCTGGACTGGCACTCCGCACTCAGCACAACCCCTGCCAGTCTCATCTTCCTTGCTTCCTTCCTACCAGAAAGAGCTCCTTTCCCTGGCCTTCCAGTCTCAGCTGCCCACCCCTATGCATCTTGACCTCTGTGTGTCTTATCTGCTCCCACAAGCAAGGCTGCTAGCCCCTTCTCCCCTAACCTCCAGCCGCACAAAACCCCTCCCGTCTCGTCTCTCTCTCTTAAATATTTTATTTGCTTTATCAGAGTGAGACAAGGATGGGGACAGACAGACAGTGGCCAGAGCAGTGCTCAGTGCTGGTTTATGCTGGTGCTGAGGATTGAAGCTGGGACCTCAGAGCCTCAGGCAGGAGAGCCTTTTGCTGTCACCCCAGCCCATGTGCACTCTTTCTAGAGGGATAACCACAGGACTGCCATGAACACACTCAGTGGTACATATGAACTTGGGCATAAACCTCCCCAGCTTGTGCCCCCCACCCACCCCCACACCCCTCCAACTCCTCAGCACTCATGGCACCAAGCACCTCATTCCAGATTAGGTTCTGTTTGTCTTTTGGCCATGGGGGAGAATTTCTCTTGTCAGTCTTTGTGGCTAGCAGTGGCTTACTTATAAGGAGGCAAGAGGACAGGGTATCCCTGTACATTGCAGCCATCTCCAGGGTTCTAGGCCCAGCCCCACCTCCCCCAAGGCAACCACCACAGTCCTCCTCCCAAAGTCTGAGAGCCAGTTTGCCTGTTCACTGTGCTAGAGGATGCGTCTTGGTTCTCCATTGCTACAGGTGAGTGACAATGTCTGTCTGGTCTCTCCCGTCTTTCTGTACCACCCGGCACAAGTTCCTCCAGTTCTGGATGTTCCTCGCCTAGGCCAGCCAGACAGAGCCAAGGATCCCAGATCCCAGGAGCCTGACTCTGGATCAGGCTCGGGGGATGGGGATGGGGGGGTGGGATGGGGGGGTTGGCAGTTCTCAGTATGGCTTTCCTTGCCTTGTCCTGTAGGACAGCACTGAGAACAGGGTGTGTTGAGTGAAGCCACTGATGGGTTTCATGCTTTGAGGCTGGCTGGCAGGGCTCTAGGAGAGAGAGAGAGAGAGAGAGAGAGAGAGAGATAGTTTTTATGTTTGTGGGGTGTCTGTATGTGCTTGTGTTTGTGTCTTGGTATGTGTCTGTGTGTTTCTGTGCTAGTGTCTATATGTATGTATGTGTGTCTGTTTTGGTCTGTTTTTTGTCTGTGAGTGTGTGTGTCTGACTGTGTCTTTCTGTCTGTCTGTGATGCTAGCTGAGCAACTTTGTGTCCAAGTTCATGTGCCCCACTTAGCGTGTTCAAGGAGGGAAGTCCTGCGTTTAATACTTTAGATTAAGAGTGCAACTGTGCTAGGGAAACTGCAAGAGACTCTTTTGCTTGACATTCTGAGGCCCCAGGTTTACTCTCCAGCACCACCATAGGGCAGAGCTGATCAGTGCTCTGGCCATAGTCTGTCTGTCTCTGTCTCTCTCTCAGAAAGCAAATAAAATATTTGAGAGAGAGAGACAGAAAGAGAGACTGTGTGTATCTATCTGTGTGTGTATGTGTGTCTCTTTGTGTGTGTCTGTATGTGCATGATTATGTGTCTGTCTGTGTGTGTCTGTGTGTATATGTATGTTTCTCTGTGTGTGTGTCTTTCTATGTGTGTCAGTGTGTGTGTTTCTAACTGTGTATCTGTTGGTGTCTGTGTGTCTCTTTGTATGTGTTTGTCAGTTTATTTGTGTGTGTGTGTGTGTGTATGTATGTCTGCACGTGTCCATGTATGGCTATCTGTGTGTGTGTGTCTGTCTGTCTGTCTGTCTTTGTGCATCTCTGTCTCTCAGTATTTGTATTTGAAAGTGTCTCTGTCTGTTTCTATCTGAGTATGTGTGGGTTCCTGTGGTGTGTCTTTGTGTGTGTGTGTCTTTATGTATCTGTGTGTCTGTGTATGTGTCTCTGTCTGTCTTTGTGTGTGTATGTATGTCTGCATGTCTCTCTGGGTGGCTATCTATGTGTGTGTCTGTCTTTGCCTGTGTCTGTCTGTCTTTACCTGTGTCTGTGTGTTTCTCTGTGTATGTGTCTCTGTGTATGCTTTTTTTCTGCATCTATGTGTGTCTCTGTGTATGTATCTGTCTGCTTTTGTCTGTGATGTCTTTGTGTTTTTCTGTATGTATGTTGGGTGTCTGTGTGTTGTTATTTAACTTAAAAAGGGGGTTGGTTGGGGGCTGCTGCGCATGACAGGATTCACAGCAGGGAGCTGGGAACTGGTTTAACCAATACGAGGTTTATTAGGGTGAAACAGGTAAAAGACAAAATAAGCACTTATCATCAAGGGTTAAGAGTACGCTAGGTTCATAAAGTCTGAGTATAGTTATCAAAAGTTTAGTCCCATAAGATAAACAATTATCAGCTCTGGTAAAGGTTGCTCATCGCTGTAGAGGGGTCTAAAAGTTTACCAGCTAGTAGTCACATGTGTTCAGTTCCCATGGTGGATACCTGGCGCACCTCCGCCGAGATGCATCTGACCAGGAGAAGCAGCAGCCGTCAAAGAGTGCAATGTGCTCAAAGTCCCTTGCTTTTATACATTCCCTTCTTTGAAACACCTCCTCAGAGTGACATAATTTGTATGCTAATAATCCCCAACTCCTCTTGGGGTCACAACAGCTTTGTGTGTATGTCTCTGTGTCTTTGTGTGTCTCTGCATATGTGTGTTTCTGTGTATGTGTGTCTGCATATCTCTGTGTGTACTGTGTGTCTCTCTTTGCCTGTGTTTGTGTGTGCCTGTGTGTGTCTTCTCTCTGTGTGTTTGTGAGTATGACTGTCTCTGTGTGTGTGTATGTTGTGCTTCTATTCCTGTGTTTCTTTATATCTGTATGTGTGTGTGTGTGTGTGTGTGTGTGTGTGGCTGTAAGTGACTCTGTTGGAGGCTTTGCCTGTATCTGCATTTTTTTGTGTGGGTGTCTGTGTTTGTGTGTCTCTTTCTGTCTGTGTCTGTCTGTGTGTGTCTCTGTGTGTGTGTCTTTCATATGTATGTATCTGTGTGTGTCTGTCTATCTGCCTTTGTCTGTGTGTCTGTGTGTACATGTGAGTGTGCCTTGGTATCTGTGTGTGTTTCTCTGTATGTCTGTGTGTGTTGTATAGCTTTGTGTCTTTATGTGTCTTTGTGTATGTATCTTTGTTTGCATATCTGCATGTCTCTCTGGGTGTCTTTCTGTCTCTCTGTTTGTGTGTCTGTGTGTATGTGTCTCTGTGAATGTATCTGTGTGTCTGTCTGCCTATGTGTGTCCCTGTGTGTGTCTGTCTCTCTCTCTGAGTATGTCTATGTGTGTGTGGTGTGTATCTATGTGTATGTCTGTCTCTGTGTGTTGGAGGGGTGTCTGTGTATAAACGAGTGTCTTATGTGTCTGTGTCTCTGTGTGTGTTTCTATATGTATGTGTGTGTTTGCATGTGTGTCTTTGTATGTATCTGTGAGTTTGTCTCTGTGTGTGTGCCTGTGTATATCTGACTGTGTGTGTGTCTGTCTGTGAGTGTGTGTGTCTGTCTGTGAGTATGTGTGTCTGTGTTTGCGTCTGTGTGTGTTTGTGTTTATATGTGGGTGTCTGTGTATGTATGTGTGAGAGTCCGTGGATGTGTCTCTGTGTGTGTCTTTCTGTGTGCATTTCTGATTTTGTGGATGTCTGTGTGTCTATGTTTGTTTATGTGTATCTCTGTCTCTGTGTGTGTATTTGCATGTGTGTGTGTGTCTCTGTGTGTTTGTCTGTCTGTATGTGTTTGAGTGTCTGTGTCTCTGTAATTCTGTATGTGTGTCTGTGTGTATGTATCTTTGTGTGTCTGTGGGGGGGTATGCATCTGTATGTCTCTGTGTGTATGTGTTTCTGTCTTTATATGTGTGTGTGTGGGTGTTTGCCTCTGTGTGTCTCTGGGTATGTGAATGTGTTTGTCTGTGTGTACATGTGTGGGTTTCTTTGTGTGTGTGTGTGTGCGTGTGTCTGTCTCTTTGCCTATGTCTGTGTGTGTCTCTGTGTGTGCATCTCTGTGTATGTCTGTCTTTCTGTGTGTTTGTGTGAGTGTGTCTCTATGAGTGTGGCTTGTTGGGTTTTTCTGTTTCTGGGCCTGACGAGGGAAGAGCCACAAGGAATGAACATGAAATGTCAGTGAAGGATCAATAGTCTCAAGGACTGAAGGCACTTTATTGGATTTTGCTACAGCTTATATAGAAAAGTATTGCTGTGACAAAATAAGCATTATCATAGCAATGCTTTAGTTAAGCTTTATAAGTAACTTATGCTTATGATCAACCCTTATTGTTTCTGTTCTCAAGGACCTTTCCCAGAATAGGTAGACATCTGTGGCTTGCCTACAGATGACAAGTAAAGTTCATTCTCTCTGTGATTTGCCTTTGGAGAGGGATATCTGTTTGCAGAATGTCATGAACCTATTGTTCTGCATTTTTCATTCATTGAGAACGGAGCCACCTTAGGTCAACAGCACTAAAGATGCTGTGTTTTTCCCACAGTAGGTGTGTGTGTGTGTGTGTGTGTGTGTGTTGGTCTGTCTGTCTGCCTGTGTGTCTGTGTCTGTCTGCTTGTGTGTGTGTTTCTGTATTTCTCTGTGTTAGTCTCTGTGTATATGTCTATGTCTGTGTCTGTGTGTGTCTGTTTGTGACATTAGCTGAGGATGTTTATACCTGTGTATGTGTGTGTCACTGTGTTTGCCTGTCTGTCAGTGTGTTTGTGGGTGTTTGTGTGTTTCTTTGTGCATGTGTCTGTGTGTGTATCTCTGTGTATGTGTTTATCTGTGTGTATGTGTGTCTCTGTATGTGTGGGTCTATGTGTGTTTTTTCTGTCTGTGTGGAAGTGTGTCTGTGTTTGTGTATGTGTGTGTCTGTGCATGTGTCTGTCTGTGTATATCTGTGTGTTCCTGTCTGTGTTCATGTGTGTCATTCTGTGTATATGTGGGTGGTTGTCTCTCTGTGTTTGTGTGTCTCTCTGTGTGTTAGTGTGTCTATATGAGTGTTTCTGTGTGCTTTTGAGTATATTTATGTGTGTTTGTGTGTCTATGTGCATTTCTGAGTGTGTATATGTGTTTATGAATGTGTGTGTCTGTGTATGTATCTGTCTCTGTATATACGTATGGGTCTGTGTGTGTGCGTGTGTGTGACTCTGTGTGTATATGTCTCTGTATGTGTGTCTGTGCTTGTGTGTCTGTCTGTCTGTCTTTGTCTGTGTGTGGGCTATTTGTGGGTCAGTCTGTGTATGTGTCTGTGTGTATCTGTGGGTGTCTTTGTTTGGAGGGGTATCTGTGTGTTTTTCTGTGTGTGGGTATGTCTGTGTGTGCTTCTGTGTATGTGTGAGTAGATTTCTGTCTGTGTATGTGCCTGTGTGTATGTCTGTGTATATGTGGGTGTCTGTGTGTGTGTTTCTGCCAGCATCCAGCCCTGTGAAAGTAATTAAGAGTCCCTGGAGGAAAGGGGGAGTCAGCAAGATGAATGAGTGACACGTCAGCTGCTTTAAGTGCAGGAGAGAAGTGTCTCTGCCATCTCTCTGCAGAGCTTTATTTAAACACTTTTTGCCCAGATATAGTTGACATCGTGTAAGATTGTTTTCGTTAGCATCAAGGATACAGATGACATCATGTATAATTGTTTTCATTAAAATCAGGAATAATAATGGGTACAGCAGCTTCATCTCTTAGGCCGTTTTTAGTCTTGTTACACTCACTGCCATAATTGTCACAGTGTACTTCCCCCAGGGATCTCCTTTAATTGTCCCCAGGTATTATTTGTGCATATCCAATATTGCTGATGCTCATGTGGGTGGCCTCTCAACAGAGGTAAGCCACTGGCCTTCCCGTCACCAGTTCTAGTGACTGTGTGATGCAGAAAAGAAGCGCCAGGGGAAACTCAGGTATGAACTTCCATTTTATTTGGGGTAAGCACAGGGTTGTATAGCAAACAGAAGAAAGTACATTTTTCAAATATGTCAGAAATTATAGGGTTCTAAAGGTCAGATACCCCTATGGTGGGGAGGGGTAGGAATGACAAAAATTGATGAGATACAGAAAGGTCAAAGCAATTAGTTTCCATGATGCAAGACATGTTAATTATCTAAAGGTATTAAGAAAAACAGCGGTTAAACCAGTAAGGTGAGATAAAGCAGAGAAGGGCAAGGCTTGATGTAAATCATATATATCAAAGATAAGGAAATAGGTGTGGGGGTCTCATTGCCAGGGTACCGGCAAGGCTTGTGATGGAGTATGCTTATGTATGTGATCAAAGGATGAAAGTATGGTGAACTCTGGTGAACATAGTGAACTTTGAGTGAACTTACAAGCAGGCAGCCATTTGGTCTGCTAGCAGGGGAGTGAACTAAGTGTGAGAGGATGCAGGCTTTTGTGAAGCCTTGAGAGACAAAGGGGAAACAAGGGGAAACTGAGTCACGGAAAGTGTTTCCCTCTTAGCTCCATCCCTAGAGGGGAGAGACTAGCAAGTTGGGTGTCTTCCCAGACCTCCATCACAAGGATGGGAGAGCTCCCCTAAGCTCTACCAGACTTTCACATAGTCCCACACAATATAGCCAATGGGTCTTTAACTTATCAATGTGAGGAAAAATAGCTTCAGTATAGTCCAGGACTTTCTACTTTTCAGTTAAACCTAGCCTGCTGGGGCTGTGCCATACAGCAAGCCTGACTTTGCACCCGCCATGTGTCTGTCTGTGTGGGGGTGTCTGCCCCTCTGTGTGTTTGTCTGTGTATGTGTGACTGTCTCTGTGTCTGCCTGTGTGTATGTGTGTGTGTTTCTGTCTCTGTCTATGTGTGTCTTTGTGTGTAGGGTGTCTCTGTGTGTATGTTTGTGCTTGTGTCTGTGTATGTAGATATGTCTGTCTCTGGGTTTATGTGTGTGTGTGTGTGTTTCTGTATGTCTGTATAGGTGACTGTGTGAATGTGTGTCTATGTGTGACTATGTGGGGTTGTATGTGTGTATATGTCTGTGTTTATGTCTCTATGTGTATATTTTTGTTTTTGTGTCTGTCTCTGCATGTATGTAGTGTCTGTGTGTTTATGCTTGTGTATGTGGTTGTGTGTGTCTGTGTCTGTGTGGGTGGGTGGTTGTCTGTGTGTTTGTCTGTGTATATCTGTGTGTGTGTGTGGAATGTCTTTGTGTGTGTGTATGTGTGAGTGTGTGTCAGTGTCTGTGTGACTCTATGTGTTCAGTATCAGTGTTTGTATGTATATGCTTCTTCCTGTGTGTGTCTGTCTCTGTGTGTGTCTCTCCACGTATTCCTCCATGTATGTGTGTTTGTCTGTGTGTATGTCTGTCTCTCTGTGTGTCTGTTCTTTTGTCTGTGTGTGTCTCCGTGTGTATGTCTTTCTGTGTGTGTCTGCATATGTGGGGAGTTGTCTGTGTGTGTGTCTATTGTGTGTGTGTCTGGGTAAATGTCTGTTTGTCTTTCTGTATGTGGTCTTTCTGTGTGTGTGTTTGTGTGTGTGTATATCTGTCTATCTGTCTGTCTGTGATGCTAGCTAAGGAGCTTTATAGAAGAGTTCATGAACAACACTTAGCATGTTCAAGGAGGGAAACCCCGTGGTTATTACTTTAGAAAGAGTGTAACTTAGCTGGGGAAATGGCAAAAGATTTTCCTGTCTGAGGCGACAAGGTGGCAGATTCAGTCCCTAGTACCACCACAGGCTAAACCAGATCTTAGCAGTGCTCTCACCTTAGTGTCTTTGTCTCTGTCTCTCTATCTCTCTATCTCATAAGACAAATGAAATATTTTAAATATTTTAAAGAGAGAATGTGTGTGTGTGTGTGTCTGTGTGTGTGTGTGTCTGTGTGTGTGTGTGTGTATGTGTGTCTGTCTCTCTGTGTGTGTTGCAAGCTGAGGAACTTTATGCCCAAGTTCATGTGCACCATTTGGGAGTGTTCAAGGAGGGATACCTGTAGCTGTTACTTTAGAAAGAGGGCAAATGGGCTGGGGGTATAGCAAAAGACTCTTATTCCTGAGGCTCTGAGGTCTCAAGGTCTCAGGTTCAATCCCCAGCGCCACTATAAGCTGTAAAACAAATGAAATTTAAGAGGGGGGAGGAAGAGAGAGAGCACATTTCTTTTGTTTTTCTTTTATTTTTTTATATTTATTTACTTTCTCTTTTATTGTCCTTGTTTTTTATTGTTGTTGTAGTTATTATTGTTATTGATTTTTATTATTGTATTGATTGAAATGGAGAGAGGAGGGGAAGACAGAGAGGAGGAGAGAAAGACAGGTACCTGAAGACCTGCTTCACTGCCTGTGAAGCGACTCCCCTGCAGGTGGGGAGCCGGGGGCTCAAACCGGGATCCTTATGTCGGTTCTTGTGCTTTGTGCCACATGTGCTTAACCTGCTGCACTACCGCCCGACTCCTGAGAGAGCACATTTCTAATCCCATACAGAAAGTAGTTCTACAGTACATCTTTCAAGTTCTTCTCACTGGGGTGTGTGGTGGTGCAGCTGGTAGAGAACACATGCCATCATTCACAAGAAGCCCAGTCCAAGCACCTGGTTGCCACCTGCAGTGGGGTGGGGGGAAGGGAAGCTTCAACAGAGGGGAGGCAGTGCTGCAAGCATGTCTCTTTCTTTCTCCCACTCAATCTCCTCTTCACTGTCAATTTCTCTCTGCCTCTATCCAAAATAATCAAATAAAAACAAAACAAAATACAAAGCACACACACACATACATTTCTTCTCATAGCAGAGAAATAGGAAACTGTGTGGTGGGGGTTGTTCACTAGATTTATGGTAGTTATCATTTCCCAGCAGATACTTATGTCAGACCATTCATTCTAATGTATGTCTTCAACTCATACTCTATTAGGTGTCAATTATATGTAAGTGACTCTGGAGAGGAATCATCAGTACATATGGGTACACACACACACACACACACACACACACACACACACACTCATGATTCAGAGCACAATGAAGATAATCAAGTGCCTGAGTTCAAGCCCTTTCCACCACCATGGCCCAGAGGTGAGTAGTGCTCTTCTGTTTGTCCCCACCACCACCACCCCACCTCATAAAAACAACTGCATGTTCTAAAATGGGCTTGAAAAGAATGGGCAGTCAGATGGGACCAACTCCCTCAAACTCAGAGCAATTTTTCCCTCTGAGCCTCCTTTTCTTCTGTAAATAAACGTTTCACACTTGCCATGAACCAGGAATTCAACTCTGAACTGTGGGCTCAGATATTAAAAATAATCAGGCCATAGTTCCTTTCCTCAAGACCTCTTCACTCACCTAAAATTCAGGATGCCCATACTAGTAGCAGCACTGTCAGCAGAGGGCTACTGATGCTGTGAAATTTAACTGTGGTGGCCACAGAGCCTCATCTGCCAAGCACACATTCTCTAGTTGTTGTTGCCATAGTCACCGTCCAGCTCCTCCCCCTCCCCATGACCTCCTCCTGCTGCTGCTCTTCCTCCTCCTCCCCCTCCAGCTCACCCACCTATCTTCTCTGGGCAAAGACATGAAGCTGTTTTCTCTGGCGTCATTATGGATGGAATGGGGCAGCCACTCATCACAGCTTGACAAATCCTAAAACTGCAGAAGCTGACTGAATCACCATGGGTATGAGGTAGTAAGAACTATCTTAGTGACTGCTTAGAGAGCACCACAAGGCAGCTGAGAATCAGGTACAAGGGCACATGCCCGACTATGGTGATCACTCACCCTACTGACAGGAGCCACCCTCTCTAGGTCTAGGTTGCTTACAAGTAGGAAGCATATGAGCTGTACCTTGCCATTCCACATAGACTTCCAAGAGGGTCAGTCCTAAGGAGTCAAAGACCAAGGTGGAAACCATGATTTTAGGGTGAGTGAAGCATGGTGAAAAAGGCTCCTGATCCATTCATTGTTAGGGAATAGAAATAACAAGGAGGAAACCTATTTTCCTCTTTGAATTAGTGACTTTAAAAAATATTTTTTATATTTATTCCCTTTTGTTGCCCTTTTTATTATTGTTGTAGTTATTATTGTTGTTGCTATTGATGTTGTCGTTGTTGGATAGGACAGAGAGAAGTAGAGAGAGGAGGGGATGACAGAAAAGGGAAAAGAAAGATAGACACCTGAAGACCTGCTTCACTGCCTGTGAAGTGACACCCCTGCAGGTGGAAAGCCGGGGGCTCGAATCCGGATACTTACGCCAGTCCTTGTGCTTTGCGCCACCTGCGCTTAACCCATTTACAATGGATACATATGACAGACCCACAGCCAGCATCATACTCAACAGAAAAAATATTTTAAAAAAAAAGAAAAGAAAGAAAGAAAAAAGGAAGAAAGAGAAAAAGAAGACTTTGTATGTATGACCTGGAACAAGACAAGGATGCCCACTCTCATCATTATTGTTCAATATAGACTTGTAAGACTTAGTCATAAAACTGGGCAAGAAAAATAAACAGAAAGGGTACACTCCGGGGGGCTGGGTTGTAGTGCAACAGGTTAAGCGCACATGGCATCAAGCACAACAATGGCATAAGGATCCCAGTTTGAGCCATGGGCTCCCCATCTACAGAGGGGGTCACTTCACAAGCAGTGAAGCAGGTCTGCAGGTGTCTATCGTTCTCTCCCCCTCTTTGTCTTCCCGTCCTCTCTTGATTTCTCTCTGTCCTATCCAACATCACTAACAACAACTATAAGCAACAAATGGGGAAAAATAGCCTCCATGAGCAGTGGTTCATAGTGCAGACCCTGAGCCCCAGCAATAACCCTGGAGGCAAAAAAAAAAAAAAAGATACACCTTATAAGAGAAGAATTAAGCTATGACTATTTGCAGTAAAAAATATTCATAGAAAATAATTTTAAAGGACATAAATTATGGTGATGTTGTGTATGATACAGCAAATCCTAACAAAGGGATTTTCAAAGTTAAACCGATTGCCAAATAATTTGATTACAGAAATAACTAACTATTGCCTTCTTAAACCCTAAGACAGCAAGAACCTCCTGCTTCCTCTATATTGCCTATATTTTCCTCAGTCCTGGAACCTGTAGGGTGGGGCTCACTTTCCTGCATGCTTCTCTCACTTCATACCAAATGATATTGCATCCGGCAATCCCAACCTAATCAACGCAATGTGTACCACCTCAGCATGCTTCACTTCAGATTGTATCCAGAGACATCAGGTGTGGAATGTCAGCCCTTCAGCATCATTACTCGGGTGAGACCTTTCCTTTCATAGGATTCTCTTTTCAGGTGGTTCACTTTCTAACAAAGTCCCAAAACCTAGATATAGACCAGGTTCCATGAGCTAGGGTATATGTTCACGTGTATCCATAAATTAGGACAAAATATATACCTGAAAGCAAAAGTGCACAATAGTCTGTATATGCAGCAAGCAAGTAAAAAGACCTACAAAGACACCATAAAGTTCCTAATGAAATAGTGTCTACTTAGACTTAGACATCTTCCTCACCTACTTCCTATTACACATCCTCAGTCACTCCAAAGCTAACCTTATCAAAGTAAGGACTACAAAAGCTGAATAATGGCAAGACACTGGCATACTTTAACAATGACTCTTTAGTCACTATCAGGCCACCCCATCAGCTGGGGCCCTAGTCGGGGAGTCCTGAGATTCCCAAACAGACAAGAAAGGGCCTATACCTCAAATAGATCCTTCTCTACATTGTTACCAGTCATCTCTATCAGGAACAACACAATAGACCCCTTTGTGAGCCCCCATAGGACCTTGCCCTCAATGTAGATCAACAACGGTAGAGAATGTTCTGTCCTCTGAAAGGAGGCTGGACAACATACTCTATGTTCCACCTGAGGAAGATGGGTTCCGAAATTGGGGCAGCTTGGAACATTCCTACTCATGACCACAGAATGTGAGCTCAGATCTACAGGGATGCAGAGGTCACATAGGCTCCTAAGCTGCTCAGATCAAATCGAAGGGGTGTACAGTCAACAATATCTGTATTTGGGAGCTACTCTCTTCTCTGATCCAGCTTTCTGGTCCTTTTTCCAGCCATGACATCATCTCCCCAGACAATAACTTGGTTCCATCTGCATATCAGATGTCAGGCTCAGAAAAAAGAAATGAAAAAAAATACTAATATAGTCATGGGCCCTTTGGAATATAACTAAAATAGGTCTACTACCTATCTACAAAATGGAGACCCCCAAATCTGGAACTATTCTAGCCTTTAAGTTCATGATTAGTCAACTATTATTTTGGCTCTATATTTTAACTCCTCTTTCAGCCACCAGGTTCCAGATGCTAACATGATGCCAACCAGACTTCCCTGGGCAGATGACCCTACCAGTGTGTCCAGGAGCCAACTTCCCCAGAGCCCCACCCCACCAGGGAGAGAGATGGGCTGGGAGTATGGATCACCTGCCAACAACCATATTCAGCAGGGAAGCAATTACAGAAGCCAGACCTTCCACCTTCTGCACCCTATAATGTCATCATAATGTCCCTTGATCCATGCTTCCAGAGGGATAAAGAATAGGAAAGCTATCAGGGGAGGGGATGGGACAGGGAGTTCTGGTGGTAGGAATTGTGGGAAGTTGTACCCCTCTTATACTATGGTTTTCGTCAGTGTTCCCTTTTTATAAATAAAAATTATTTTAAAATATTCATAGAAAACCTTAAATAATCCACCAAAATTTTCTTAGAAATAGCAGGTCACAAATTTGGGAGCTACTCTCTGCCCTAATCCAGCTTTCTAGCCTTATTCTAAACTCTGACACCATCTTCCCAGACAATACTTTTATTCCACCTGCATGTTAGCTATCAGGTTCAGGCAAAAATTTCGAAAGTCATGGACCCCTTGGAACATAACTAAAATAGATGTCCTAGCTTCTTCTCACACAAAGACCCCTAATTTCATCTGCTGTATTCCTTCCTTTGTGTTCCTGTTTTTTTTAAAAAAAAATTGTACTGCTTTGTATTTTTTTACCCCCACCCCCTTTGTATCTTTTTTATTATAGATTTAATAATGATTGTCAAGATTGTAGGATAAGAGGGGTGCAATTCCATACAATTCCCACCACCAGAGTTCCATGTTCCATCCCCTCCATTGGAAAGTTCCCTATTCTTTATTCCCCTGGGAGTATGGAGCAAAGATCTTTATGGGGTACAGAAGGTGGAAGGTTTGGCTTCTGTAATTGATTCTCCACTGGACATGGACATTGGAAGGTCTGTCCATACCTCCAACCTGTTTCTATCTTTCCCTGATTGGATAGGGCTCTGAGGATGTGAAGTTTCAGGACATGTTGGTGAAGTCATTTGCTCAGGGAAATCAGGATGGCATCATTGTAGCATCTGCAGCTTGGTGGCTGAAAAGCAGAAAGATATAAATTGAGACAAATTGTTTAATAATAAGGAACCTAAAGGTAAGAATAGAGCAGTTGGAACTAAGGGTCTTCATGTGGGAAGAAGCTAGGAAGTCTACTATAGGTATATTCCAAGAGACCCATGACTTTCATAACTTTTGCCTGACTCTGATAGCTAACAAGCAGGTGGACTAAAAGTATTGTGTGGGAAGATGGTGCCAGAGTTGAGAATCAGACTGAAAGCTGTATCAGGGCAGAGCGTAGCTCCTAAATATAGGAAAAGTATGTAAATACCATTAACTGTAAACCCCATCAATCTGGCCTAGGTCAATTATCTATTCATATTTAGCAGAGTTTGTGTAACCTGTATATCCCTGTCAGTCTGAGCTCGCAGTCTATGGTCATAGTTAGGAACAGTTTTCCCCTGCACCAACATAAGCTGGAGCTGAGCAGTGCTCTGGAAAAAAAAGTCTGCTGCATTTTATATGCAAATAATGCACCAGAAAATTAATTCACAATAACTGAAAAATCAGTGAGCTAAACAGGAATAAACTTAAGAATGTAAGTGGAAGACCTGCACACAGATAATTATAATTCACACTATTTAACAGAGAAAAAGACAAGAAGAAATTAAAGGATGATCATATCCTGGGTCCATGCTCCCAGAGGGATAAAGAATAGGAAAGCTTCCATGTCCGTGATTGGTCAATAGTTTGGATTTGTATGTTAACTCTCTTTTCAACCACCAGGTGCCAGATGCTAGCATGGTGCCTACCATACTTCCCTAGGCAGACAACCCTGCTGGGCTAGCTTCGCAGGCGGGAGAGAGAGACGACCAGTGGTACACAGTTCAGTCTTTATTCATGTGGAATGCAACACAATCTAAGCCAAGCTATCTCTAATCACAATTCTGTCCTTATATATAATTGCCAAGCAGGGTGGAAACAGGATGTGATATAGAGAGGGTGAAGCAAAAAGACAGTGGTGGAAATCAGGGTGACTACAAGAGGGGGCAGAGCAAAAAGACATTGTGAACCAGTGGGGATTAAACCAATGCCCTGGAGGGAGGGTGGTGCTTAGTTAACAGTGGTTATGTAAATAGAATGCAGTGTTAAGCAGGGGGGATTAAACCAATGAAACAGAAGGGGTTTTAGAAGCAGAATTAGAAGCATCCCAACACAACTCCACCAATGTGTCCTGGAGCTCTGCTTCCCCAGAGCCCTTCCCCACTAGGGAAAAAGAGAGACAGGCTGGGAGTATGGATCAACCTGTCAACGCCCATGTTTAGCGGGAAGCAATTGCAGAAGCCATACCTTCCATCTGCATCCCACAATGAGCTTGGGTTCATACTCCCAGAGGGTTAAAGAAATAGCAGCTTTCTAGCTCTATTCTAAACTCTGACACCATATTCCCAGACAATGCTTTTAGTCCATCATAAGATAACACTTATGAGAAACATAAAATAATGGATGCATTATATACTCAAAGAAGGTACGATGAAGAAAGTGAGAATCACTATAGAAAATCAGATACACGGGGTTCCCGGAAGATGGCGGACTGAGAAGCTGCTAGTGGTTGAGCTCTGACCACATCTCCTGGAAATGGTAGGATTTTCTGCCTTTAGTAGGCCAGCCAATAAGGGGTACTAACAGTGACACCAAAGAGGTGACTATAACTTAAATTGGGTTAAGAATTAGAGTAGGAAAAAAGGGGAAAAAATTTTTTTCTTCCTTTTAATTTCTAAGCATACCTCCTTCCCCGCCCCCCCTCCATAACCAGTCCCTGGGGACCAACTCCTAGCTGGATCTCCTGCTAGGAGCTCCTATTCTTTACCAAATTCCTGTCCCACCAGGGAGTATAGTTAATTCTAAGTCTATACCCTTCTGAAACCTCTGGCCTTTTTTCTTTCTAAGTAGCCAACCCCCCCACCTCACCCCACATAGCTAATTAAATAATTTAAAATAAATACATAAAAAAACCCTTTCCTTTCACTGCCCTTTTATGACTGTTCTTTTTCTTATCTTTTTCTTTTTTCTCTCTCTCTCTTTATTTTTTTCTTTTTCTCGTTATTGTCATCCTTTCTTCCTGAATCCTACAGCTTCCAAAGTCACAGCCCCCAGCCCCCACACCACCAAACAGTGTGCTTTTTTTAATTCACTGATACACATTTGGGAATTTCCTTTCACTGCTCTTTAATTACAGCTCTTTTTCTTATCTTTTCCCTTGTCTCTCTCTTGCCTCTTTTTTTTTTGTATCTTGTCATACACTTCTTACTTCTTTTTTGCCTTTCTGAATTTGTGAATTATTTTGGGGAAGAAATATGACTCAGAGTGGACTCTCTATGTGTGTATCTCTGCTCTAGCTCCCTTTCCCCTCTTGTTACCCCTAGAATATACAGTGGATAGTAGATTTGCATAACTGTATATTCTTTCTATCCCTTCTTTCTTTTCTCTTTCTTATTCACTGGGATTTGGTTACTATTTTTTCACGGACTGGAGAAAGTATTTGGCTAACTGGTAATGATTAAACTGCTTCAATACTTGCTTCAGTGGCTACTGTAATTCCTGAGGTTGGTGAGTACAATTGTCATAAAGGTATTTAGTACAGTGTTGCTTGTACTCAAGACACAACAACTGAGGAACAAAAGAGCATAAAAAAGAAACACATAAATCAAAAAAATGGGTAGATCAAAAACAAATAAAACTGCTACTCCAATGAATGAAGACAAGAGCCCAGAAGAAACTACAAATCAGCCAGAAGTAACCATAGATAAGAAAAGTATGCAAGCAATAATAAACTTATTAATCACAGAAGTGAAAACAACATTGGAGGAAAGGAATGTCAGTACTAGGGAAACAACAGTTGAGACCCCCAAGGAAAATACTGATTATCTTGAGGCAATTAGAGAAATGAAAGCTGAAACAGCTGTAATGAAGAAAGAAGCTGAGGCAAGGGAAAGCAGACTAACAGAAGCAGAAAACAGAATTAGTCAGACAGAGGATGAGTTAGAGAAAACGAAGAAAGAGGTGAAAGAGCTTAAAAAGAGATTGAGAGACACTGAAAACAACAACAGAGACATATGGGATGATCTCAAAAGAAGTCACATTCAAATAATTGACCTGCCAGAGGAAGAAAGAGAGGAAGGGGAAGAAAATATTCTAGAGTAAATAATAGAAGAAAACTTCTCAGACCTGAATAACAAAAGGACATCAAGATTCAAGAGGACCAGAGAGTACCAAACAGAATCAACCCAGACCTGAAGGCACCAAGACACATCATAGTCACAATGAGAAGAAGTAAGGATAAAGAAAGGATCCTAAAGGCTGCAAGAGAGAAACAAAAAGTCACATACAAGGGAAAACCCATAAGATTATCTGCAGACGTCTCCACTCAAATTCTAAAAGCCACAAGGGAGTGGCAAGATATCTACCGAGCCCTGAATGAAAAAGGGTTTCAACCAAGGATGATATATCCTGCTAGACTTTCATTCAAACTAGATGGAGGGATCAAAACCTTCTTAGACAAACAACAGTTAAAGGAGGCAACCATCACCAAACCAGCCCTGAAAGAGGTTCTAAAAGACCTCTTATAAACAAGAACATCACTATAATACTGGCAATATATCAGAGCAAACAAATTTTTTTTGAACAATGGCACTACAATACATTAAATCCACAATATCAATAACTGTCAATGGCTTAAACTCACCCATCAAAAGGCACAGGGTGGGGGGATGGATCAGAAAACATAACCCAACCATATGCTGCTTGCAAGAATTCCATCTGTCACAACAAGATAAACACAGACTTAAAGTGAAAGGATGGAAAACTATCATACAGGCTAACGGACCACAAAAAAGGGCAGGAACAGCCATTCTCATCTCAGACATGATAGATTTTAAATTAAATAAACTAATAAAAGATAGGCAAGGACATTACATAATGATTAGAGGATTAATCAGCCAAGAAGACTTAACAATTATTAACATCTATGCGCCCAACGAGGGACCATCTAAATACATTAAGCACATACTGAAAGACTTTCAAAAATACATTAATAGTAATACAATAATAGTGGGAGACTTCAATACCCCACTCTCACACTTAAATCAACAAAGCAGAGAACCAATAAAGATACAAGAGAATTGAATGAAGAGATTGACAGACTAGACCTCTTGGACATTTTCAGAGTCCTTCACCCCAAAAAACTGGAATACACCTTCTTTTCAAATCCACATAACAAATATTCAAGGATAGACCACATGTTAGGCCACAAAGACAGCATCAATAAATTCAAGAACATTGAAATCATCCCAAGTATCTTCTCAGACCACAGTGGAGTAAAACTAACATTTAACAACGAACAGAAAATTATTAAAAGTCACAGAATTTGGAAACTAAACAACATACTCCTTAAGAACCACTGGGTCAGAGATTCACTCAAGCAGGAAATTCAAATGTTCCTGGAAACAAATGAAAATGAAGACACAATCTATCAAAAATATTTGGGACACAGCTTAAGCAGTACTGAGAGGGAAACTTATAGCCATACAATTACATATTAAACACCAAGAAGAAGCTCAAATGAACGACCTTACTGCACACCTCAAGGACTTAGAGGAAGAGGAACAAAGGAACCCTAAAGCAACCAGAAGGACAGAAATCACTAAAGTTAGAGCAGAAATAAACAACATCGAAAATACAAAAGATCAATGAAGCCAAATGTTGGTTCTTTGAAAGATTAAACAAAGTTGACAAACCCCTAGCCAGACTCACCAAACAAAAAACAGAGAAGACTCAAATTAATAGAATTGTAAACGATGGAGGAGATATCACAACTGACACCACAGAAATCCAGAGAATCCTGCGAAACTACTATGAAGAACTATACACCAGCAAGCTAGAGAATCTGGAAGAAATGGAACAATTCCTAGAAGCATATGCCCTTCCAAAACTGAACCAAGAAGAACTACAAAATCTAAATGCACCAATCACAGACAAAGAAATTGAAACCGTTATTAAGAACCTCCCCAACAACAAAAGTCCTGGACCAGATGGCTTCACAAACGAATTCTACAAAACTTTCAGGAAACAGTTAGTACCCATACTTCTTAAGCTTTTCCATAAGATTGAAGAAACAGGAATGCTCCCTTCCACCTTCTATGAAGCCAACATCATAGAATACCAAATACCTGATACCAAAAGCTGATAGGGACAGAACAAAAAAGGAAAACTACAGACCAATATCTCTGATGAACATTGATGCCAAAATATTAAACAAGATCTTGGCCAACCGGATACAGCAACATATCAAAAAGATTGCTCATCACGACCAAGTGAGATTCATCCCAGGAATGCAAGGCTGGTTCAACATCCGTAAGTCAATCAATGTCATTCACCACATCAATAAAAGCAAAGCCAAAAACCACATGATTATCTCATTAGATGCAGAGAAAGCCTTTGACAAAATCCAACACCCATTCATGCTCAAAACTCTATAAAAAAATGGGAACAGATGGGAAATTCCTCAAGATAGTGGAGTCTATATATAGCAAACCTACAGCCAACATCATACTCAATGGACAGAAGCTGAAAGCATTCCCCCTCAGATCGGGGACTAGACAGGGCTGTCCACTGTCACCGTTACTCTTCAACATAGTATTGGAAGTTCTTGCCATAGCAATCAGGCAAGAGAAAGGAATCAAAGGAATACAGATTGGAAGGGAAGAAGTCAAGCTCTCACTATTTGCAGATGATATGATAGTATACATAGAAAAACCTAAAGAATCCAGCAGAAAACTAATGGAAGTTATTAGGCAATATAGCAAGGTATCAGGCTACAAAATCAATGTACAAAAATCAGTGGCATTTCTTTATGCAAACACTAAATCTGAAGAAGACATCCATAAATCACTCCCATTCACTGTTGCAACAAAATCAATAAAATACCTAGGAGTAAAGCTGACCAAAGAAGTGAAAGACTTATATACTGAAAACTATGAGTCGCTACTCAAGGAAATAGAAACTGATACCAAGAAATGGAAAGGTATCCCATGCTCATGGATTGGAAGAATAAATATCATCAAAATGAATATTCTCCCCAGAGCCATATACAAATTTAATGCAATACCCATCAAAGTACCACCAAGCTTCTTTAAGAGAATAGAACAAATACTACAATCATTTATCTGGAACCTGAAAAAGCCTAGAATTGCCAAAACCATCTTGAGGAAAAGAAACAGAAATGGAGGCATCACACTCCCAGACCTTAAACTATATTATAAAGCCACCATCATCAAAACAGCATGGTACTGGAACAAAAATAGGCACACAGACCAGTGGAACAGAATTGAAAGCCCAGAAATAAATCCCCACACCTATGGACATCTAAACTTTGATAAGGGGGCCCAAAGGATTAAATGGAAAAAGGAGGCTCTCTTCAATAAATGGTGCTGGGAAAACGGGGTTGTAACATGCAGAAGAATGAAATTGAACCACTTTACCTCACCAGAAACAAAAATCAACTCCAAATGGATCAAAGACCTGGATGTCAGGCCAGAAACAATCAAATACTTAGAGGAAAACATTGGTAAAACACTTTCCCACCTACACCTCAAGGACATCTTTGATGAATCAAACCCAATTGCAAGGAAGACTAAAGCAGAAACAAACCAATGGGACCAGATCAAATTGAAAAGCTTCTGCACATCCAAAGAAACTATTAAACAAATGAAGAGACCCCTCACAGAATGGGAGAAGATCTTCACATGCCATACATCAGACAAGAAACTAATCACCAAAATATATAAAGAGCTCAGCAAACTTAGCACCAAAAAAGCAAATGACCCCATCCACAAATGGGCAGAGGATATGAACAAAACATTCACTACAGAGGAGATCCAAAAGGCTAACAAACATATGAAAAACTGCTCTAGGTCACTGATTGTCAGAGAAATGCAAATTAAGACAACACTAAGATACCACCTCACTCCTGTAAGAATGGCATACATCAAAAAGGACAGCAGCAACAAATGCTGGAGAGGTTGTGGGGACAGAGGAACCCTTTTACATTGCTGGTGGGAATGTAAATTGGTACAGCCTCTGTGGAGAGCAGTCTGGAAAACTCTCAGAAGGCTAGACATGGACCTCCCATATGATCCAGTAATTCCTCTCCTGGGGTTATACACCAAGGACTCCATAACACCCAACCAAAAAGAGGTGTGTACTCCTATGTTCATAGCAGCACAATTCATAATAGCTAAAACCTGGAAGCAACCCAGGTGCCCAACAACAGATGAGTGGCTGAGAAAGCTGTGGTATATATACACAATGGAATACTATGCAGCTATCCAGAACAATGAACCCACCTTCTCTGACCCATCTTGGACAGAGCTAGAAGGAATTATGTTAAGTGAGCTAAGTCAGAAAGATAAAGATGAGTATGGGATGATCCCACTCATCAACAGAAGTTGAGTAAGAAGATCTGAAAGGGAAACTAAAAGCAGGACCTGACCAAATTGTAAGTAGGGCACCAAAGTAAAAGCCCTGTGGTGAGGGGTAGACATGCAGCTTCCTGGGCCAGTGGGGGGTGGGAGTGGGTGGGAGGGATGGGTCACAGTCTTTTGGTGGTGGGAATGGTGTTTATGTACACTCCTAGAAAAATGTAGACATATAAATCACTAGTTAATTAATATGAGAGGGGGAAAATCAATTGTATGTCTCAAAGTTTTTCAAAACACAAACTGAATCTTTTTAATATATAGGCTGTGTATTTGATATGCGGACTCTCTCAAAAGCCTAGACCAAGTAGATCAGAAGCATCCAATAGCACAGCTATATACAAGATACTGGGTACTGTACAGCAAACCCTAACAAAAGGACTTTTCAAAGTTAACCCAATTACCAAATGATGATAACATTAACTATCGATTGTCTTTTGGAACCCTAAGACAGCAGGAACCTCACATCTCCACTATAGAGCCCCTACTTCCCCCAGTCCTGGAACCCTTGGATAGGGCCCACTTTCCTGTATGCCTCTCCCAATCCATATCAAATAATATTGCATCCGCCGATCACAACCTAACCAATGCAATGATTGCCGCCTCAACATGCTTCACTTCAGACTGTGTCCAGAGACTTCATGTGTGGAATAACAACCCTTCAGCTTTATTACTCGGATGAGACCTTTCCTTTCATAGTATACTCTAATTTCATCTCAGGTGGTTCACTTTCTAACAAAGTCCCAAAACCTAGATATACACCAGTTTCTGTGAGAGAGAGCATATGTTCACACGTATCCATAAACTACTGCAAATATATACCTGAAAGCAGAAGTACACTAGAGCTTGCAGTGAGTACCTCCCTAACACTGCCTCTCCACTATACCAAGCTTTGGGTCCATGATTGCTCAAGAATTTGTTTGGCTTTGTATGTTAACTCTCTTTTCAGTCACCAGGATCCAGATGCCATCAGGATGCTGGCCAGGCTTCCCTGGATTGAAGACCCCAGCAATGTGTCCTGGAGCTCAGCTTCCCCAGAGATACACCCTACTAGAGAAAGAGAGAGGCAGACTGGGAGTATAGACTGACCAGTCAACGCCCATGTTCATCGGGGAAGCAATTACAGAAGCCAGACCTTCTACCTTCTGCAACCCTCAATGACCCTGGGTCCATGCTCCCAGAGGGATAGAGAATGGGAAAGCTATCAGGGGAGGGGATTGGATATGGAGATTGGGTGGTGGGAATTGTGTGGAATTGTACCCCTCCTACCCTATGGTTTTGTTAATTAATCCTTTCTTAAATAAAAAAAAAGATTAGCAGCAGGTGGATCCATTTAATGCTATTTACAAATAACTATATCCTTTCTGAACTACTCCATCATTCTTCATCTATGCCTTTTCCTACTCTCCACTTTCTCTGTTCTATTTTTACAATTTACCTTTCAATCTTACTTCCTCCAGTCCTTTTTTCTTTAGATTATATCATCTTTATTTTTGCCTGCCGCCCCATGTCCCTTCCTCTTTTTTTTTTCTTTTTTCCTCCAGGGTTATTGCTGGGCTTGTTGCCTGCACCATGAAACCACCGCTCCTGGAGGCCATTTCCCCCCCTTTTGTTGCTCTTGTTGTTGTAGCCTCGTTGTGGTTATTATTATTACCACTGCTGATGCTGTTCGTTGTTGGATAGGACAGAGAGAATTGGAGAGAGGAGGGGAAGACAGAGAGGGGGAGAGAAAGATAGACAGAGAGGGGGAGAGAAAGATAGACACCTTTGTCTGTGAAGCGACTCCCCTGCAGGTGGGGAACAGGGCGCTTGAACTGGGATTGTTATGCGCGTCCTTGTGCTTTGCGCCACGTGCGTTTAACCCACTGCGCCACCGCCCAACCCCCCCTTCATCTTTTTAATACCATTTCATACCAGCTATGAATATAGGGGTATATAGGTTATCTCATTTTTTATTAGTACTTTCCTGGTTTTTGGATATATGACTAGGGTGGTCTAGCTGGATCATAAAGCATTTCTGTTTTCATTTAAGAACTATCCTACAGGGAGTCAGGCTGTAGCGCAGCGGGTTAAGCGCACGTGGCACAAAGGACAAGGACTGGCATAAGGATCCCAGTTCGAGCCCTGGCTCCCCACCTGCAGGGGAGTTGCTTCACAAGTGTCGAAGCAGGACTTCAGGTGTCTATCTTTCTCTCCCCCTCTCTGTCTTCCCCTCCTCTCTCCATTTCTCTCTGTCCTATCCAACAACAACGACAACAATAATAACTACAACAATAAAACAACAAGGACAGCAAAAGGGAATAAATAAATATTTTTAAAAAACGTGTCATTTGAATTTCTATAGGGATTGCATTAAATCTATAAATTATGCTAGATATGTTAGCAATATTTATTCTTCCAGAGTATGAACATGATATATATCATTTAAAATATTTTATTTATTTTATTTTAATGAGAGATACAGAAATATAGGATATAGACAATGCCCTGAGGGCATAACATGGCGGAACAGGCACTCCGAGAATGTCCCAACTCTCGCGGGAACTAGCAGTAGCCTGAGGAGACAACATGGCAGATGTGACTGCATCGGCATAATTTCCCAGCACTGTAGTTCATCTATTTAGTTTCCCTGTTGTGATACTGCTTTAGCTTGTTCAGCTAGTTGTGTTCTTAGCTCAGTTATTTCAGCTTTCAGCTCTCCAATAACCTTGAGATAATTAGTGTTTTCTTCCAGAGTCTCATTTGTTGTTTCTTCATTTATGATGATAATTCTTTCAAAACTTTTTACTCACTTCTATGACTATTTTCTTAACAAGCATTTGGATGTTGACCTCACTATTTTGTGGTTCAACCTTTGGAGCGCTTTTAGCTGGACTCTTGTCCTGGTTCATTTATCCAATATTTCTTCTTGTTGGTTTAACCATTCTATATATAGTATGTTATGAGGTTCTTCTCTCAGTACTTTTCAAATTACTGATAACTCTTGTCTGGATTGACTTATGTCTAAGTAACGTACTTCAAGAGTTCACAGCTGTGGAAATTAACAGTTGTTTCAATCCCTGAGTTGGAGCACAGAGACTGTTAAAAGCGTCTATTGTTCTTTTTCTTCCCTGTAGGCTATGGGAACCTGAGGGCTTTTAAACTATAAGTAGGCTTCTTAGCTTAATCATTCAATCCTGACCAAGAGATAAATCAGGGTGGGGGAGAGATAGCACAATGGTTTTGCAAAGAGACTCTCACTCCCTAAGGATCCAAAGCTCCAGGATCAATTCAGCTTCTCTACCAAGCCAGACAGCAGTGCTGGGCCCTGTGAGTTTATAAACAAGTCCCATTTATAGTCTCTAGGTTCTGAGGCAATTATTCACCATGTTCTCATCAGGAGAACAATCTGGAAAGGCTCCTACTATATAGCCCCACTGCTAGGTTACTGAGGTTTAGCTCTTCTTCTGAGTTTCCTGGTTAGTTCTCAGTTCTCTGTTCCCAGATGTCAGCACAGGGCCTCCCCCCTGCTGCTCCAGCCTCTGAGGGCAGTAGCAATAGAGACTCACTGTTGCATTTGATGAGTCTTAAGGGAGTCCTCTCCTCCCTTCAGCAGTTTTGTTGGTAAAGCAGACTGCAGGTGGTGCCTCAACTAGTAAACTGTTGCCAGTCACTCAATCTCTCTTAGGCTCCTTCCTGTCCATGAGCCACATGTGTTTGCACTCACCGGTGATTTGGTGGCTTCCTGAAGTCGTTCTAGTCCTGTCTTATTGTGGTCCCAGGTGGTCTCCTTTGGTATTTCTAGCTAACCCAGGGGAGGAGAGAAGAGAAACACAGCTGCTGCTGCTCTGTAGCCCCACCTCTGAAAGTCCCAACAATCTTCCATTGTTTACTGTAATGGTCTTTCACCTCTTTTGTTAGATTTACCAAAAGTTTTTTTTTTTTTGGTGCAATCATAAATGGAGTCATTTCCTTCATTTACCTTTCCTCTGACTCATTTTTGTATCCGAAATGCAACTAGTTTTGTGCATATTAATTTTATATCCTTCCACCTCAATGAATTTACTGGTTGTTTCTAGTATTTTTGGTGGTGATATATATATATATTAGCATGTCATCGACAGACAGTGATCAGTTAACTTCTTTTCACGTTTGTATTCCTTGGGGGTTGGGCTGTAGCACAGTGGGTTAAGTGCATATGGTGCAAAACTCAAGGATCCCAGTTCAAGCCCTGACTCCCCACCTACAGGGGGTCACTTCACAAGCAGTGAAGCAGGTCTGCAGGTGTCTATCTTTCTCTCCCAACCTCTGTTTTCCCCTCCTTTCTCTATTTCTCTCTGTATTATCTGGCAAAAACAACATCAATAACAACAACAATAATAACGGCAACAATGATAAAAACAAGGGCAATAAAAAAGGAAAATAATGCAGCTATCAAAAAAAATGAACCCACCTTCTCTGACCCATCTTGGACAGAGCTAGAAGGAATTATGTTAAGTGAACTAAGTCAGAAAGATAAAGATGAGTATGGGATGATCCCACTCATCAACAGAAGCTGACTAAGAAGATCTGAAAGGGAAACCAAAAGCAGGACCTGATCAAATTGTAAGTAGGGCACCAAAGTAAAAACCCAGTGGTGAGGGGTAGACATGCAGCTTCCTGGGCCAGTGGGGGGTGGGAGTGGGCGGGAGGGATGGGTCACAGTCCTTTGGTGGTGGGAATGGTGTTTATGTACACTCCTAGCAAAATGTAGACATATAAATCAGTAGTTAATTAATATGAGAGGGGGAAATCAATTGTATGTCTCAAAGTTTCTCAAAAGACAAACTGAATCTTTTTAATATATAGGCTGTGTATTTGATATGTGGACTCTCTCAAAAGCCTAGACCAAGTAGATTAGAAGCATCCAATAGCACAGCTATATACAAGATACTGGATACTGTACAGCAAACCATAACAAAGGGACTTTTCAAAGTTAACCCAATTAACAAATAATGTGATGATAATATTAACTATCGATTGTCTTTTTGAACCCTAAGACAGCAGGAACCTCACATCTCCACTATAGAGCCCCTACTTCCCCCAGTCCTGGAACCCTTGGATAGGGCCCAATTTCCCGTATGCCTCTCCCAATCCAAACCAAATAATATTGCATCCGCCGATCACAACCTAACCAACGCAACGATTGCCACCTCAACATGCTTCACCTCAGACTGTATCCAGAGACTTCACGTGTGGAATGACAACCCTTCAGCTTCATTACTCGGGTGAGACCTTTCCTTTTATAGTACACTCTAATTTCATCTCAGGTAGTTCACTTTCTAACAAAGTCCCATAACCTAGATATACACCAGTTTCTGTGAGAGAGAGCTTATGTGCACACGTATCCATAAACTACTGCAAAATATATACCTGAAAGCAGAAGTACACTAGAGTTTGCAATGAGTACCTCCCTAACACTTCCTCTCCACTATTCCAAGCTTGGGATCCATGATTGCTCAACAAATTGTTTGGCTTCATATGTTAACTCTCTTTTCAATCACCAGGTTCCAGATGCCACCAGGATGCTGGCCAGGCTTCCCTGGATTGAAGACCCCACCAATGTGTCCTGGAGCTCAGCTTCCCCAGAGACACACCTTACTAGGGAAAGAGAGAGGCAGACTGGGAGTATGGACCAACCAGTCAACGCCCATGTTCATCGGGGAAGCAATTACAGAAGCCAGACCTTCTACCTTCTGCAACCCTCAACGACCCTGGGTCCATGCTCCCAGAGGGCTAGAGAATGGGAAAGCTATCATGGGAGGGGGGGGGGTTATGGGGATTGGGTGGTGGGAATTGTGTGGAGTTGTACCCCTCCTACCTTATGTTTTTGTTCATTAATCCTTTCTTAAATAAAAAATTTAAAAAAAGGAAAATAAATAAATAAACAAATAAATAAAATATATTATTGAAAGTTTGTATTCCTTTAACATCTTTTTATTGCTTAGTGATCCAGCAAGTATTTCCTACTGATAAACTGGGGTGAGAGTGGACATCCTTGTCTAGTTCTACACCTTAGAGAAAAAGCTTTAAATTTTATCTTTTAAGTATTATATCAGCGATGTATTTTTTATATATAGCCATTATTATGTTTTATATATTCTTAGTTTACTAAATTTCTTTATCACATGTGGTTGTAGAATTTTGTAGAATATATATATATATATATATTCTACATCTACATATATTTTTGTAGAATACACACACACACACACACAAACACACACACACACATATATATATACCAGTGCAATGCTCACCCCTGGCTTATGGTTGTATGGGGGATGGAACCTGGGACTTTGGGGGTTCAGGGTACATTGGTGAAGTCATCTTCCCAGGGAAGTCAGGATGGCATCATGGTAGCATAGTAGAATACTTTTTAAGCATTTATTGATATATTATATGGTTTTCCTTTTTATTTTCATTGATATGATATATTATGTAGATTTGTTTACATGTGTAGAAGAATCTCAGCATCGCTGGGATATATCTCAGTTGGCCATGATGGTTAATTATCATGTTGTGTTGTTGGAGGCAATGTACCAAGTTTTTGTAGAGGTTTTTTTTTTTTTGCATCACTTTTCTTCAGCGATATTTCTGAAAAAAAAAAAAATCTCTTTTTGTACTGTCCTCCCCTGCTTTGAAGATCAATGATTCTGACCTCATATAATGTGTTTGGGAGTGTTCCTCCTAATTCAAGTTTTTTGAAAGAATTTGAATAGGATGTGTTAGTTCTTTCAGTGTTTTGTAGAATTTGTTGATAAAGTCACCTGGACTTGAACTTTTGTTGTTGAGGCTTTTGATTCCTACACTAGTGATTGGACACCTCAGTTGTCAAATTCACTTGCATAGTGGTGCTAATAATCATATCTTTAATAATCCTTTTGTATTACTGTTTTTAAGTTTATTCATTTATTTATGTATTTATTTATTTATGTATTTATTATTGGATAGAGACAGAGAAAAATTGAGAGGTAATGGGGAGGTAGAGGGGGAAACAGACAAAGAAACACCTGCAGTCTTGCTTCACTTGTGAAGCTTTCCCCCCTGCAGGTGGGAACCAGGGGCTTGAACCAAGTTCCTTGTGCGCTGTTATGTGTGCATTTATCCAGGTGCGCCACCTGCTGGCTACTCCTTTGTATTTCTGTAACTTCTGTTAGAACTTCACCTCTATCATTTCTGATTCTTTTAATATTGGCTTTCTATCTTTTTTTTTTTCATGGAGAACAAAGTAAAAATTAGTCTTTCATTCATTCAAAGCACCAGCTCTTGGCTTCATTGACCTTTTGTGTGATCATTTTGGTTTCTATGTGCTTGTTTGTACTCAGATTTTTACTATACTTTGGCTTTGGGGTCTGTTTGTTGTTCCTTTTCTCATTCCATCAGTTGTAATATTAGATTTTCTATTTGAGATTATTTTTCTTTGTTAATGTGGGCATATATTGCTATGAATTTTCCTCTTGACAATTTTGTAACATCCATAGAATGTTACAACTCCTTTTTAATTTTTCATTGTTCCCCACATAATGTTTTATTTCTCTTTTAATTTTTTTTTACAGGAGAACTGCTCAGTTCTGGTTTATGGTGGTGCAGGGGACTGAACTTGCAGGGGGATCACTTCTCAAGCAATGAAGCAGGTCTGCTGGTATCTATCTTTCTCTCCCCTTCTCTGTCTTCCCCTCCTCTCTCCATTTCTCTATCCAACAATGACAACAACAACAATAATGACTACAACAATAAAACAAGGGCAACAAAAGGGGATAAATAAATATTTAAAAAATTCACTCTAAGATAGTTTATCTTTTTCTGGTCAATTGTAATTTGAATTCCTTCCTTCATTACATATCCCAGTAATGATTCATTTGTGTATAGAGATGCCCAAGATTTATGTAAACTGATTTTGTATCCTGCTACTTTATTGAATTTACTGATGGTATCTAGCAGTTCTTTGAAGAAGTCATTGGAGTTCTCTAAGTATATTATTATGCCTTCTACAAATAGTTATATTTTAACTTATTCATTTCCAATATATGTTCCTCTGATATCTCTTTCTTTCCTGATTGCACTAGTATGGACTTCCAGGAACATGTTGAATAGTAGTAGTGAGTATGGCTATCTTTATTTACAGATTTTAGAGAGAAGCTTTCATTTTTTCCCATTGATTATGGTAGTAGCCACAGAGAGAGAGGGGAACTGGTGAAAATGTAGACTTGTACAGCCCCTTAGAGAAGAGTTTAGTGTCCTCAAGTCAATAAAAATGAGAATACTTTTTGATCCAGCAATACCACTCTAAAGCATATATCCAAAAGAAATGAAAACACGAGTTCAAAGATGTGTTTTTACCCCTGTGTTCATAGCTGCCTTCCTCACAATAGCCAATGAATGAAAGCTACCTAAATGTCCATTGATGGATGGGTGGATAGATAAATCACGTGATATATACTCAATGGAATAGTACACTACAATTAAAAATATGAAATTTTATCTTTTGGGACAAAATTAATGGAACTGAAGCTTACTGTCCTTCACTTAAGTAAAGAGGTAAAAGACAACTACTGGATGGATTCTCTCACATACAGAATATAGAGAGTTGAAATATATGAACATGTATAAATAAAAAAGAAATACGCAAACTGTTTCTAAGACATTGTGATAATATGGTAGTTGTCATTGGGGAGGTTACAGGACTTTATGGTGGGTATGGTGAGGAACTCTAATCCTGTAAGCTTATAATTACTATTCTCAAATCACTAGGAAAATTTATATTAAAGTTTAAAGATGATAATTTAAATATCAAGAATATACATATTTCTCAAGAGCCCATGGAAAATTCTCGAAGTCTGCTAATGTACTGAGACGAAAACAAGAGAGTCTCAAGTACTATGCAATCCTGGTGAGATAGTTCATCTATGAAACTGTCAACTTTGCCATCCAAACAGCCTAGATGCGAGCCCAGTTCCTAATGTACTAGAGGAAGCTTTGGTGCTGTACTATCTCTCCCACTCTATCCCCCTATAGCCTATCTCTATCATTCCATCTGAATAAATTTGACCTGAAACTATGAAGCCTCAACAATTACAAAACACAAAATATGTAAAAATTGAAATCATGAGTATTTTCAGTGATGACAATGTTATGAAAATAGAAATCAACCTCAAAAAGAATATAAGAGGGGAGTCGGGCTGTAGCGCAGCGGGTTAAGCGCAGGTGGCGCAAAGCTCAAGGACCGGCATAAGGATCCCAGTTCCAACCCCGGCTCCCCACCTGCAGGGGAGTCGCTTCACAGGCGGTGAAGCAGGTCTGCAGGTGTCTATCTTTCTCTCCCCCTCTCTGTCTTCCCCTCCTCTCTCCGTTTCTCTCTGTCCTATCCAACAATGACGACAACAACAATAATAACTACAACAATAAAACAACAAGGGCAACAAAAGGGATTAAATGAATAAAATAAAATATTTTTTAAAAAAGAATATAAGAAAAAAATCTCTAAAATATGGATAATGAACAACATGCTTCTGAATAACACATGGGTCAGTTAAAATTTAAAAAAGGGCAGGGGTAGACAGTATAATAGTTATGCAAAGAGACTCTCATGCCTGAAGATCTAAAGTCTCAGGTTCAGTCCCCTGCACCACCATAAGCCAGAATTGAGCAGTTCTCTTGTAAAAAAAATTAAAAGAGAAATAAAACATTATGGGGGAACAATAAAAAATAAAAAGGAGTTGTAACATTCTATGGATGTTACAAATTTTCAAGAGGAAAATTCATAGCAATATATGCCCACATTAACAAAGAAGAATAATTTCAAATAAACAATCTAATATTACAACTGATGGAATGAGAAAAGGAACAACAAACAGACCCCAAAGCCAAAGTATAGTAAAAATCTGAGTACAAACAAGCACATAGAAACCAAAATGATCACACAAAAGGTCAATGAAGCCAAGAGCTGGTGCTTTGAATGAATGAAAGACTAATTTTAACTTTGTTCTCCATGAACAAAAAAGATAGAAAGCCAATATTAAAAGAATCAAAAATGAGAGAGGTGAAGTTATAACAGAAGTAGCCAGCAGGTGGCTACTCCTAAATATAGGGAAAGTATATAAATACCATTAACTGTAAACCCCATCAATCTGGCCTAGGGCAAATATCTATTCATATTTAGCAGAGTTTGTGTAACCTGTATATCCCTGTCAGTCTGAGCTCACAGTCTATGGTCATAGCTAGGAACAGTTTTCCTCTGCACCAACATAAGCCGGAGCTGAGCAGTGCTCTGGTAAAAAAAAAAAAAAAAAAAAAAAAAAAAAAAAAAAAAAAAAGTCTGCTGCATTTTATATGCAAATAATGCACCAGAAAATTAATTCACAATAACTGCAAAATCAGTGAGATAAACAGGAATAAACTTAAGAATGTAGGTGGAAGACCTGCACACAGATAATTATAATTCACACTATTTAACAGAGAAAAAGACAAGAAGAAATTAAAAGATGATCATATCCTGGGTCCATGCTCCCAGAGGGATAAAGAATAGGAAAGCTTCCATGTCCATGATTGGTCAACAGTTTGTTTGGCTTTGTATGTTAACTCTCTTTTCAACCACCAGGTGCCAGATGCTAGCGTAATGCCTACCGGAGTTCCCTGGGCAAACAACCCCACCAATGTGTCCTGGAGCTCTGCTTCCACAGAGCTCTTCCCCACTAGGGAAAAAGAGAGACAGGTTGGGAATATGGATCAATCTGTCAATGTCCATGTTCAGCGGGAAGCAATTACAGTGTCCAAACCTTCTATCTTCTGCATCCCACAATGAACTTGGGTTCATACTCCCAGAGGGTTAAAGAAATAGTGACTTTCTAGCTTTATTCTAAACTCTGACACCATCTTCCCAGACAATGCTTTTATCATTTTAAATAGCTGAATAGTATTGCACTGTGTATATATCAAAACTTTAAAAATTATTTTTAAATTATTTTTATTGGAGGGTTAATGGTTTATAGTAAAATCATTGACATTTGGGTACAATATCTCATATCCCTATGAAAGTTCTCTGTAAAACAATCTCATTCACAACCTAATTTCTTTTATGTGGTCATGTACCAGGCAGGACCTCAAAGTTCTCTTCCCCAAAGTCCTTCTCTTTGATGCAATACATCATGCCCAGTCCAAGTTTCACTTTTCTTTCTCCTTTGCTGCCTCTATTTGTTAAGCCCCATCTATCAGTGAGTTCATTCAGTATTTGCCATTCTCTTTTTGGTTTATCTCAGTTAACATGGTATCTTGAAGATCCATCTAAGATGAAATAAATGGGATGACTTCAGTTTTAACAGTTCAGTTGAATAGTATTCCATCGTGTACACAAACTATATATATAATTTTAGTCATTCAACCTATTATTGGACATCTAGGTTGCTTCCAAGTTTGGGCTATTATGAATTGTTCTGCTGTGAACACAGGTGTACACAGTTATCTTCTGATAAGTGTTTTTTTTTTTTTTTTACTTTGGATAAATCCCCAGGAGAGAATTTTCTGGGTCATAGAATAGGTTGGTTTCCAGTGTTCTGAGAAATCTCAAGTGTTTTCTACAAGGGTTGGACCAATTTATACTCCCATCAGCAGTGCAGAATACTTGTTTCTATCCTTTCAAATTTATGACATTCTTACAGGAGTAAAGTGATATTTCGTTGTGTCTTTATTTGCATTTCTCTGATGAACAGTGACTTTGAGCACTTTCTCATATTTGTTGACCCTCTGCATTTCTTCCTCAGTAAAGTTTCTATCTGTTCATGTTCTTGCCCTATTTTCTTCTTTTTACTGGCCTCTTTCTGTATTTTGGTTATTAGTACTTTATATGAAATATGTTATATAAAGAAGATCTTCTCCCATACTATAGTGTATCATTCTGTTTGGGTGAGGGTAGATTTTGCTGTGCTGAAGCTTTTCAGTTTGATATACTCAAGCTAGCTTTTTGCTTTTGTTTTATTTGCTGATTGACTTGAGTCTTCGAAGACAGATCATAAAGTGTTCTGCTAATGTTTTCTTATACGTATTTTATAGTTTTTGATCTACTGCTCATGTCTTTCATCCACTTGAAAGTGACTTTTGTGCATGGTAATATGTGGTGACCCAATTTCAAATTTCAATCAAATTTTCCCGATACTACTTTTTGAAGAGACTCTCTTTCTCCATTTAACATTTTGGGGGTCCTTTGGAGAGCAGTTTGTAGAACTTTCAGAAGACTAGAAATGGGCCTACCCTATGACCCTGCAATTACTCTCCTGGGGATATATCCTAAAGAACCAAACATACCCATCCAAAAAGATTTGTATATACCTATATTCATAGCAGCACAATTTGTAATGGCCAAAACCTGGAAGCAACCTAGGAGTCCAACAACAGACGAGTGGCTGATTGTGGTATATGTACACAATGTACACAATTCAGCTATTAAAAATGGTGATTTCACTGTTTTCAGCCCATCTTGGATGGAGCTTGAAAAAATCATATTAAGTGAAATAAGTCAGAAACAGAAGGATGAATATGGGATTATCTCACTCACAGGCAGAAGTTGAGAAACAAGAGCAAAAGAGAAAACACTAAGCAGAACCCGAACTGGAGTTGGTGTATTGCACCAAAGTAAAAGACTCTGGTGTGTGTGTGGGGGGGGGTGGGGGGAGAGTACAGGTCCTGGAAAAGGATGACAGAGAGCCTTGAGGGGGTTGTACTGTTATGTGGAAAACTGAGAAATGTTATGCATGTACAAACTATTGTATTTACTGTCCAATGTAAAACATTAATTCCCCCAATAAAGGAAAATAAATAAATGAGTAAATAAATAAAAAATAAAAAAGGTTTTTTGGTCATTTGTCATAGGTATTGGGACTTATTTCTGGACTTTCAGTTCTATTCCATTAGTCTGTGCATCTATTTTGGCTTCAGTACCAGGTGATATATCACAACTTTTTTGCCACTCAACTGCCCTTGGACAATTGGGCTGCTTCCAAGTGTTAAGTTGTTATGAATTGTGCTATTATGCATATAGATGCACATAGATCTCTTTGCATGGGTGTATATGCATCCTTTGTATACATCCCTAGGAGAGGACTTACCAGGTCATAGGGTACACTTATTTCTAGCCTTCTGAGAATTATTCAAACTGCTCTCCACTGGGGTTGGACCAATTTGCTTTCCCACCAACCAACTTCTCCAACATTTGTTGTTACTCTCATTTATTTTTTCTTAGTGCTCTGATGATTTACAAAATTATAAGATAATGGGAGTATAATTTTACACCATTCCCACCATCAGAGTTCTGTGTCCCCATCCCCTCCATTGGAAAAGGAGTACTTCTCCCAATGTCATAGCTATGGGTTGACTATCTATCTATCTATCTATCTATCTATCTATCTATCCATATATATCCATTATTTGTTTATTTATTTTGAAATTTTATATATTTATTATTGGATAGAGACAGAGAGAAATTCAGCAGGGAGGGGGAAATAGAGAGGGAGAGAGACAGAGAGACACCTGCAGCTCTACTTCATCACTAGTGAAGCTTTCCTCCTGCAGGTGGAGAGTGGGGGCTTGAACCTGGGTCCTTGCAAATGATATGTGCTATTAACCAAGTGAGTGACCTCCCCATTTTTTGAAGCCAAGGTCCTTGATAGGCCTTGGTGCCAGTACTACAAATCCACTGTTCTCTGCAGCCATTTTTTTCCTTTTTCCTCCCCCCTTCTTTCTATTGAGAAATTGAAAAAGGAGAAGAAAATTGAGAGGGAGATAGACAAATAAATAAAAATAGAGACTTACAGATCTGCTTCATCCATGCAGGTGTGAAGTAGGGGCTCGAATATGGGTTCTCGTGCGTGGTGACAGGTACATTCAACCTGGTGTGCCCAGCCCAGTAAATCTATGTTTTGAACATCTGCCTTCTGGGGAGCAGAAATAACAACACCTATCAAGTTTGCTTTGTGATTTCCCTCTCTTGTTCTTATTTCTTAAGTTCCACATGTAAGTGAGCTCATTTGATAGTTGTCGTTGTCTTATTGACTTCTTTTAACACAATGTCTTTAAGTTTCATTCAAGACAATACAAAGGAAATGACTCCATCATTTTTAATATCTGAGGAGTATTCCTGTATATATGCATATATACCATATATATATATCACTATATCTATCACAGTTTTCTCTTTTTATCATTTTATTGGAGGGTTAGAGCTTTACAATGCAATTGTTGACACATGGGTACAATTTTTTTCCATCTCCTCGTGCATCATGCAACTGGATCCTTTCATCCATCACTACCTCTTCATTATCAGAATCTTTTGATTTGGTGAAATACACCATAACCAGTCCAAGATATAATTTGCAGTTTCCCTCTCTGTCTTTATTTCTTAAATTCCACCTGCAAATGAGATCACTGGGTATTTGTCCTTTTTTTTTTTTTTTTTTGACTTATTTCACTTAACGTGATGTCTTCAACTTACATCCAAGAAGAGGCCAAAGAGATGACTTCATCAATTTGAAGGGAGGGAGTCTGGCAGTAGAGCAGTGGGTTAAGCACACGTGGCGCAAAGCACAAGGATCTGAGTCAGGATCCCGGTTCGAGCCCCCGGCTCCCCACCTGCAGGGGAGTCACTTCACAAATGGTGAAGCAGGTCTGCAGGTGTCTATCTTTCACCCCCCCCCGTCTTCCCCTCCTCTCTCCATTTCTACCCTATCCAACAATGACAACATCAATAACAACAATAATAACTACAACAATAAAACAACAAGGACAACAAAAGGGAATAAATAAATAAATATTTTAAAAAGACAGAGAGGGGAGAGAAAGGTAGACACCTGAAGACCTGCTTCACCGCCTGTGAAGCGACTCCCCTCAGGTGGGGAGCACGTGGGGGGAGGGGCTTGAACTGGCTTATGCTGCTCCTTGCACTTAGCACCATGTGCACTTAACCTGCTGCGCCACTGCCTGACTCCCAGCTTCATCAATTTTAATAGCTGAGTAGTATTCCATTGTGTGTTTATATCACAATTCTTAGCCACTCATCTGTTGTTGGACATCTAGGTTACTGCCAAGTTTTGGCTATTACAAAACCTGCTGCTATGAACATAGGTACTAATATATCTCTTCTGATAGGTCTTTATTTCCCTTAGGTATGTCCCTAGGAGAGAAATTTCTGGGTCATAGGGTAGGTACATTTCTGATGTTCTGAGAAATCTCCAAACTGTTTTTTGACAGGGGATGAACCAGCTCACATTCCCTCCAGCAATACAAAAGATCTCTTTTCCTCTCATTCTCTCAAAACATTTGTTGTTTCTATACTTTCTTTTTTTTTCATCTTTTATTTGAGATTAATAGTAGGTTACAAAACACAAAGCAGAACTTGGACTGGAGTTGGTGTATTGCACCAAAGTAAAAGAGTCTGGGGTGGGTGTGGGGGAGAGTTCAGGTCCTGGAACAGGATAGCAGAAGACTTAGTGGGGCTTGTACTGTTGTGTGGAAAACTGAGAAATGCTATGCATGTACAAAATATTGTATTTACTGTTGACTGTAAAACATTAATCCCCTAATAAAGAAAGAAAAGTCTTAGTTGGCTGTGAAGGATACCTTTATATACCTAGAGCTAAACATATTCTAATAATTCCAGACCTAAAAAATTTTGTTACTAGTAAATTTATTTGCCAGTATTATCTTAGTTCCTTCTAAATAAACAAATAAATAAATAAATAACTTTACCATAAAGATCATACAATATACCAAGGAACCAGCATAGGAAAAGAAAAAGACTCTGGGATTGGGGGGGGGGCGAGAGTTCAGGTCCTGGAACATGATGGCAGAGGAGGACCTAATGGGGGTTAGATTATTATGTGGAAAACTGGGAAATGTTATGCATGTACAAACTATATGTATTTTACTGTAGCCTGTAAACCATTAGTCAATACAGAAATTTAAACAATATTAGGTTACAAGATTGTAAGATTACAGTGTGTAGTTCTACATCACACCCACTGCCAAGGTTCTGTATCCCCCCCCACTTCACCCCCTAAAGATAATCACCATAGTTCTCACAAATCTTAGAACCAGTTTGCTTCTGTTTTTTGTTCCAAGTACATGGGTATCAGAGCTCTAGATTCCACATATGAGTGAAACCATTTGGTAGTTACAATAGATAGCTCTTGTTTTTGTTTTTATCTATCAACTCTATGTTTGATTGATGAGTTTGTCATTCATATTAGGTGCTTATTGATATATGTGATTAATTTAATGACTAAAACTCATTTTTGTTTAATAACTTTCCTGATTATTTTCTTATTTTCTTCTAGCAGTCATTTTGTGTATCTGATTTTCTATAGTGATTCTCACTTGCTTCATTTGTACCTTCTCTGAGTATATAATGCATGCATTGTTTTATGTTTCTCATAAGTGTTATCTATAAATTTCTATACCTAAAAGAGTCTTTTATTTTGTCACCAGCATTACTGCTGGGGCTCGGTGCATATTCAACTTTACCAGCACTTCTGGTGCACATATCTCTCTTTTTTTCTTTATGAAGAAGGTGAGAGGCAGAGAGAGATTGAGAGGGAAGGGAGACGAAGAAGAGAGAAGGCTACAGTGCTGTTCTACTTATCCTCCAACTTCTTTTTTGACCTCCTCTACCTTGTTCTTGAGTTCACTTATTTGACCTTCAGTATCTATCATTATGCTGTCAAACATGTTGACTGTAGTTCTGGTTCAGCTAATATGTTTTAGCCCTATAAATTCTATTCATATTTGTCTCATACTGCCTCTGTCTTGTTGAAATTTTCTTCTACGTATCAGCTCATTTCTGAAACCATTATTAGGACTATTTTTAAAATTTTTTAAAAATTTATTTATTTATTTATTTAAAAAAGGAGATGTTGGTATGCTTCTAGTTCTGCTTCTGGGATCCCTTCTGTTACATGGCTTGACGTTGTGGTCTATTTACATGGTCATTCTGTTACATTGGTTTGGTCTCACTCCCCCTGCCTCCAGGAGATTTTGGTTTAGTCCTTGCTAGTTCGCTTTTCTTCCTTCTCCCCGCCCCCTATCCTATGTACTTCCTTGGTTCCTGACTCTTCCGCAGGAGGAGAGATAGGCAAGACAGAATTGAGTTGTGATTAAATTAGATTAGTTTTTTGAATTGTTTGCTCGTGAATAAAGAAACACTGCTTCTCTGCTCAGCCATGTGTCCCTGGTCATCTGTCTCCCTCCGCGAAACTAGCCCGGCATACTGGCGCCCTGAACTTTGACTGACAAGGAAACATTAACAAAACCGTAGGATAGGAGGGGTACAACTCCACACAATTCCCACCACCAGATCTATATATCCCATCCCCTCCCCTGATAGCTTTCCCATTCTCTATCCCTCTGGGAGTATATTATTTTTATGTCTTCCGTTTAAAGTCTCCAAAATAATAATTCTCTGATAAATCATGTTTAAAGTCTTCTGTCTTGATGCATTGGTGCAAGTAATTACTCTATTGCTTCATTATGCCAAGTGTTCTTTGAGGTCCAAAACCACAGAACTTGAATGGAGTCATCTGTTCACAGCAGTGAGTGCCCCTCTGTGGATGCTAGGCTGATTCTATAATTCTTTCAAATTGCATTTAACATGTGGCAAAGGATAAGATTCCATCATTTCTTATAGCTGAATACTATTCCATTGTGTATATACACCAAAATTAAAAAAATATTACCTTTATTTATTGGATAGAGACACCCAGAAATTGAGAGGAAGGGGTTGATAGAGAGGGCAAGAGACAGAGAGATACCAGCAGCACTGCTTCACCACTTGTGAAGCTTTCTCCATGCAGGTGGTGATGGGGGGCTTGAATCTGGGTCCTTGCACATTGTAACATGTCTACTCAACCAGGTGCACCACCACTCATCCCTTATGTACAATTTTTTTTTTAACCATTCTTCTGTCTGAGGACATCTGGATTATTTCCAAGTTCTGTCTATTACAAATAGTGCTGCTATGAACATAGGTATACATAGATATCTTTGAATAGATGTTTTTCTGTTCATTGGAAAAATTCCTAGAGAGGAATCTCTAGGATATAGGCTAGATCCATTTCTAATGTTCTGAGGACTCTCCAGACTTTTTTCATAAAGGTTGGATCAATTTATATTACCACCAATAGTGTAGAAGTTTTCTAAACCCCCCCCACTTTTTTACCAGCATTTGTTTCTGTCTTCATAAGGTATACCGTTCTCACAGGTGTGCAGTGATATCTTGTCTTTATTTGTATTTCTCTGATGATTAGTGGCTTTGAGAATATTTTCATATGTCTGTTTGCCATCTGGACATCATTCTTGCTGAAGATTTTGTCTATATCCTCTCTCATTTTTGATAGGGTTATCATCATCATTATTAACATTGCTGAGTTTTATGAGGTCTTTATATTTTTTGTTATTAACCTTTTGTCTGATGTGGAATTTAGAAATCTCCCATCCAGGATGGTGTCTTTTTGTTTTTGTGAAGGTCAATTTCATTACAAAGAAGCCTTTCTGTTAGATTAATTCCCACTGGCTTATTTTTGCTTTTCATTCTTTTACTCTTGGAGTCAAATTTTGCAAAGGTATACCAAAACAATGGTTTTATCTATGTATTTGATGTTTTCTCATCTAGTTTCCAAGTATTTGATTCATTTTTATTTCATTTTGTGTATGGTGAAATGCTGTTATCTGTGTCCTTTTTCTTCTTTTTTAAAGTTTTTTTTTATGCATCATTCTCCTGATAATTCCTGTGACCATTATTTTTTTATTATCTTTATTTACTGAATAGAGACAGCCAGGTATTGAGAGGGAAGGGGGCAACAGAGAGGGTAAGACATATAGAGACACCTGCAGCACTGCTTCACCACTAGCAAAGCTTTCCCTCTGCAGGTGGGGACCAGGGGCTCAAACCCAGGACCTTGCACATTGTAACATGTGCTATTAACCAGCTATGCCACCACCCAATCCCTAGCTGTGTCATTCGAATGCATGTTTTAACCCATTCTTTTCTAGAAATATTTAATAAAGACTTCCCTTTATCCACTTATTGATCTGACAACCTTATTATAATAAATTAATTATAAGTTGATGATCTGCCCTCCCTTGTAAAATAGTTATCTGTTGGTGTGTGGGCTTATTAATGGATTCTCAATTCTATGGCATTTGTATGTGGCAGTTTTTCTTCCAGCACAAAATAGTTTTGATTACAATTTCCCTGCAATATAATTTAAAGTCAGGAAGTAGATACCTCCATATTTATTTTTGTTTGTTCTTTAGGATTGCTGAGTGATTCTTGGAATTTTCTGGTCCAAATAAACTTTTGTAGCTATTGGTCTTTTCCCTTAAATAAATCTGGTGGGAATTTCATAAGGTTTATATTGAATCTGTATATTGTTCTAGAAAGAATGACCATCTAATGAAGTTAATTCTTCTGATCTATTATCTTTTTTATTTGCTGGGCTAGCGTGGGAGTGCCTCTTCCCGGGTGTGTACTCTTGGGGTTGGAGAGAACAAAACCAGAGCCAGCTTGGGCTGCTACTCACTCAGCGACTCGAGGGAGATGACTCAGGAACAGACTCATAGTGGCGAGACAATTCAATTCTTTATGGATCAGGGAGCCCAGGCTTTTAAAGATCGTAGCAAGTCAGAAACAGAAATGGCTTGACCTGGTTTGGAAAGGGGTGGAGAAAGGCAAAAGGGGCTGGAAAGAACTTCCTTAGCAACTGTTGCGAGGGTTTTAACTGGTAGGATTAATAATATCCTGCAGGCAGGGAGGAGGGTCTTGAGTGTAGAAAGAAGATAGATCAAAGGAATGGAATGGGTGGGGTTCTTTCATGCAAAACAGCGATTATGTAGATAATAAGTATGATAAGATGAGAGGATGGATGTCCCCTCAAATCAAGGCCTGCCAAGCTCAACCACATCCTCACAATTTCCTGACATTTATTGATTTAATAAGACCATAGGATAAGAGGGATACAATTCCACACAATTCCCACCACCAGAGTTCTGTATCACATCCCCTCCATTGGAAGCTTTCCTATTCTTTTTTAAATTTTTTATTTATAAAAGGGAAATATTGACTAAACCATAGGATAAGAGGGGTACAACTCCACACAATTCCCACCACCAGAACTCTGTATCCCATCCCCTCCCCTAATAGCTTCCCTATTCCTATTTCCTTGCTTCTATCAGTCATTTTGTGTATCTGATTTTCTTCATTTTTTAATTTTTTTTATTTAAGAAAGGATTAATTAACAAAACCATAGGGTAGGAGGGGTACAACTCCACACAATTCCCACCACCCAATCTCCATATCCCACCCCCTCCCCCGATAGCTTTCCCATTCTCTATCCCTCTGGGAGCATAGACCCAGGGTCATTGAGGGTTGCAGAAGGTAGAAGGTATGGCTTCTGTAATTGCTTCCCCAATGAACATGGGAATTGACTGGTTGGTCCATACTCCCAGTCTACCTCTCTTTTTTACTAGTAGGTTGTGTCTCTGGGGAAGCTGAGCTCCAGGACACATTGGTGGGGTCTTCAATCCAGGGAAGCCTGGCTAGCATCCTGATGGCATCTGGAACCTGGTGATTGAAAAGAGAGTTAACATACAAAGCCAAACAAACTGTTGAGCAATCATGGACCCAAAGCTTGGAATAGTGGAGAGGAAGTGTTAGGGAGGTACTCACTGCAAACTCTAGTGTACTTCTGCTTTCAGGTATATATTTTGCAGTAGTTTATGGATATGTGTGAACATAAGCTCTCTCTCACAGAAATTGGTGTATATCTAGGTTTTGGGACTTTGTTAGAAAGTGAACCACCTGAGATGAAATTAGAGTGTACTATAAAAGGAAAGGTCTCACCCGAGTAATGCAGCTGAATGGCTGTCATTCCAAACGTGAAGTCTCTGGACACAGTCTGAAGTGAAGCATGTTGAGGTGGCAATCATTGCATTGGTTAGGTTGTGATCGGCGGATGCAATATTATTTGGTTTGGATTGGGAGAGGCATACGGGAAAGTGGGCCCTATCCAAGGGTTCCAGGACTGGGGGAAGTAGGGGCTCTATAGTAAAGATGTGAGGTTCCTGCTGTCATAGGGTTCCAAAAGACAATCGATAGTTAATGTTATCATCACACTATTTGGTAATTGGGTTAACTTTGAAAAGTCCTTTTGTTAGGGTTTGCTGTACAGTACCCAGTATCTTGTATATAGCTGTGCTATTGGATGCTTCTAATCTACTTGGTCTAGGCTTTTGAGAGATTCCGCATATCAAATACACAGCCTATATATTAAAAAGATTCAGTTTGTGTTTTGAAAAACTTTGAGACATACAATTGATTTTCCCCCTCTCATATTAATTAACTAGTGATTTATATGTCTACATTTTTCTAGGAGTGTACATAAACACCATTCCCACCACCAAAAGACTGTGACCCATCCCTCCCACCCACTCCCACCCCCCACTGGCCCAGGAATCTGCATGTCTACCCCTCACCACAGGGCTTTTACTTTGGTGCCCTACTTACAATTTGGTCAGGTCCTGCTTTTAGTTTCCCTTTCAGATCTTCTTACTCAACTTCTGTTGATGAGTGGGATCATCCCATACTCATCTTTATCTTTCTGACTTAGCTCACTTAACATAATTCCTTCTAGCTCTGTCCAAGATGGGTCAGAGAAGGTGGGTTCATTGTTCTGGATAGCTGCATAGTATTTCATTGTGTATATATACCACAGCTTTCTCAGCCACTTATCTGTTGTTGGGCACCTGGGTTGCTTCCAGGTTTTAGCTATTATGAATTGTGCTGCTATGAACATAGGAGTACACACCTCTTTTTGGTTGGGTGTTATGGAGTCCTTGGGGTATAACCCCAGGAGAGGAATTACTGGATCATATGGAAAGTCCATGTCTAGCCTTCTGAGAGTTTTCCAGACTGCTCTCCACAGAGGCTGTACCAATTTACATTCCCACCAGCAATGTAAAAGGGTTCCTCTGTCCCCACAACCTCTCCAGCATTTGTTGCTGCTGTCCTTTTTGATGTATGCCATTCTTACAGGAGTGAGGTGGTATCTTAGTGTTGTCTTAATTTGCATTTCTCTGACAATCAGTGACCTAGAGCAGTTTTTCATATGTTTGTTAGCCTTTTGGATCTCCTCTGTAGTGAATGTTTTGTTCATATCCTCTGCCCATTTGTGGATGGGGTCATTTGCTTTTTTGGTGCTAAGTTTGCTGAGCTCTTTATATATTTTGGTGATTAGTTTCTTGTCTGATGTATGACATGTGAAGATCTTCTCCCATTCTGTGAGGGGTCTCTTCATTTGTTTAATAGTTTCTTTGGATGTGCAGAAGCTTTTCAATTTGATCTGGTCCCATTGGTTTGTTTCTGCTTTAGTCTTCCTTGCAATTGGGTTTGATTCATCAAAGATGTCCTTGAGGTGTAGGTGGGAAAGTGTTTTACCAATGTTTTCCTCTAAGTATTTGATTGTTTCTGGCCTGACATCCAGGTCTTTGATCCATTTGGAGTTGATTTTTGTTTCTGGTGAGGTAAAGTGGTTCAATTTCATTCTTCTGCATGTTACAACCCCGTTTTCCCAGCACCATTTATTGAAGAGAGCCTCCTTTTTCCATTTAATCCTTTGGGCCCCCTTATCAAAGTTTAGATGTCCATAGGTGTGGGGATTTATTTCTGGGCTTTCAATTCTGTTCCACTGGTCTGTGTGCCTATTTTTGTTCCAGTACCATGCTGTTTTGATGATGGTGGCTTTATAATATAGTTTAAGGTCTGGGAGTGTGATGCCTCCATTTCTGTTTCTTTTCCTCAAGATGGTTTTGGCAATTCTAGGCTTTTTCAGGTTCCAGATAAATGATTGTAGTATTTGTTCTATTCTCTTAAAGAAGCTTGGTGGAACTTTGATGGGTATTGCATTAAATTTGTATATGGCTCTGGGGAGAATATTCATTTTGATGATATTTATTCTTCCAATCCATGAGCATGGGATACCTTTCCATTTCTTGGTATCAGTTTCTATTTCCTTGAGTAGCGACTCATAGTTTTCAGTATATAAGTCTTTCACTTCTTTGGTCAGCTTTACTCCTAGGTATTTTATTGATTTTGTTGCAACAGTGAATGGGAGTGATTTATGGATGTCTTCTTCAGATTTAGTGTTTGCATAAAGAAATGCCACTGATTTTTGTACATTGATTTTGTAGCCTGATACCTTGCTATATTGCCTAATAACTTCCATTAGTTTTCTGCTGGATTCTTTAGGTTTTTCTATGTATACTATCATATCATCTGCAAATAGTGAGAGCTTGACTTCTTCCCTTCCAATCTGTATTCCTTTGATTCCTTTCTCTTGCCTGATTGCTATGGCAAGAACTTCCAATACTATGTTGAAGAGTAACGGTGACAGTGGACAGCCCTGTCTAGTCCCCGATCTGAGGGGGAATGCTTTCAGCTTCTGTCCATTGAGTATGATGTTGGCTGTAGGTTTGCTATATATAGACTCCACTATCTTGAGGAATTTCCCGTCTGTTCCCATTTTTTTATAGAGTTTTGAGCATGAATGGGTGTTGGATTTTGTCAAAGGCTTTCTCTGCATCTAATGAGATAATCATGTGGTTTTTGGCTTTGCTTTTATTGATGTGGTGAATGACATTGATTGACTTACGGATGTTGAACCAGCCTTGCATTCCTGGGATGAATCTCACTTGGTCGTGATGAGCAATCTTTTTGATATGTTGCTGTATCCGGTTGGCCAAGATCTTGTTTAATATTTTGGCATCAATGTTCATCAGAGATATTGGTGTGTAGTTTTCCTTTTTTGTTCTGTTCCTATCAGCTTTTGGTATCAGGTATTTAGTATTCTATGATGTTGGCTTCATAGAAGGTGGAAGGGAGCATTCGTATTTCTTCAATCTTATGGAAAAGCTTAAGAAGTATGGGTACTAACTGTTTCCTGAAAGTTTTGTAGAATTCGTTTGTGAAGCCATCTGGTCCTCCTTGGTGTCACCACTAGGACCCCTTATTGACTGGCCTACTAAAGGCAGAAAGTCCTACCGTTTCCATGAGATGTGGTCAGAGCTCAAGCCACTAGCAGCTTCTCAGTCCGCCATCTTCCGGCCCTGCTGCTAATCTTGGCCAGCTGCACCTTTGCCCTGTACTTGCTGTCCACGCACCTGCCCCATTGGTGAACACTGCCTCTGGCAAAGAGACGGAGGTGGGTGAGTGTGTAGCAACAGGGTGGGTGACTCATCTCAGACTTCAAGACTATCAGAAGTAGCACCAGGCCTAAGTATCCCTGCTCTTTTACAGTGTTTATGTCTACAATTAGGCAGCTTCCTGAACATATCAATAGATGTTTTATGTGGGCCGTGGCTGAGGCTCTTTCTGTGCTGTGTGTGTTGACCTCAGTGGCCAGCACATGCTCTCCAATATCTTTGGCAAACAGCTGGTGGTTTCCTACCTTACTGATAAAGTGACCCTGCTGTAGAATAAGGTGTGGGAGAATAAATATACCTATTCATAGATTTTTTTTCTTTTTCTACTGTTTTTGAGACTTCCCCCCATGACTTCAAACTGGTTCTTGAACCTCTCTGCCTTGAAGATTCCACATTGTGTAGTTTTTCTCTGTCCTTGTTGGTAACCTACTGGTGGGGTTTGATCCTATAATATTTCATATGTATACAGATAGGCTCCATCCTGCCAATCCTCACTTCTCTGGATGCTCTTTTCTTTTTTTAAATAATTTATTTATTCCCTTTTGTTGCCCTTGTTGTTTATTATTGTTATTGATGTCATTTTTGTTGGATAGGACATAGAAAAATGGAGATAGGAGGAGAAGACAGAGAGGGGGAGAGAAAGATAGACACCTGCAGACCTGCTTCACTGCTTGTGAAGTGACTCCCTTGCAGGTGGGGAGCCCAGGGCTCAAACCGGGACCCTTAGGCTGGTCCTTGCACTTCACAATATGTACACTTAACCTGCTGCACTACCGCCCAACTCCCTGGATGCTCTTTTCTTCTTGGAGACTGTTCTTAAGCTGTTAGCTATTGCCCCGATGGCCTTAGTTCCTGGAACCCTCATTAAAAAAATTCAGCCAGAATGGCTTGCACTTTAGTGAAGGAAACAACATTAATCATCTAAATAGAAAGGACACGAGATACGGAATTTTACATTGGCCATGACTCTGGACATTGTTGTTTATCTGTGTAATGGTCTAGTCTTTAAAAGCCCTTCATTTAAAAAAATTGTTCTCAATAAGTGTTTTTGGGTACTATTTATTCTATGTACAATGATGTCATACAGAACAATCTGCTCTTAAAAGTGTATTATAGCAGGTCCTCAAACCATCCCTGGTTTAGTAGAACACTCTGGAATGATGGCCTTCTAGAAAATTCTGTTTATATCTTGTTGAAAAACAAGTAACTCAGGATAGTTTTTTTTCTTTTCTCCTTTCCCCCTCTTTCCTTTAGATACAAAGAGGCATAGAGGGAGTGAGAAAGTGAAAGAGGCCATAGTACTGACACTTCCTTTAATACACACTATCCAAGTGAACTATTTCTCCAGCCTTTTGCCAAACACCGAGCTATCTAGGAAGGAGATGATGATAGTCCTCATCCAGATTACTTTTTGCAAAGTAATAGGTTGATGTGACAGGTGTTCTTCCATTATGTTCTTAGTGGATGTTGCTTGTGCAAATGGTGTGTGAACTCACAACACTGGCATCACTTTTCATTTTGTTAATCTCTTGAAAAGTGCTTCTTCTCTGTTTTTTTTTTTTTTCTTGATGACCTACCTCTTCCATAAACTAAGGGAAACATGGTAATGAGCTACACAGAACTTCCACTTGCAGTTCAAACGCATAATTTCTGTGATGCTTTTTGTGTTCAGCGGCACTGACATTACGATATCTGTCATAGCTTCTCTTGTGTTTATGTCCTGACAATTAGACTAGCTGAAGACAGACTATTAAATAGAAATAGAGCAGACTTGATATGTTAATCAGTTTGTTCTGGAGAACTTCTTACTCATGTGGACAGGGCAGGACCTTTGATTCACCTGAGTCAAAGGCATCAGTACATTTTCCAATCTATTAGTGCACTTTTTTGTCTTTTCTGTGTGGGCAACTCCTAGCCTCCTGGTAGGAGAATGGATTCAGTACTTTTGTATATCAACCAATGTACCCTCTGAAATCTTTTTACTTTGTCCTTTGCAAGGGTGACTAAGCAAATATCATTGCTTCTTTTTGTTTTTTAATTCAAAAAGGAACATTTGGTTGGAATTATGTTTTTTTTCTGTGTGTGTATATGTGTGTGTGTACTTATAATTATCTGTAGCTGTTATTATTTCTATAGTTGCAGTATTGAATTAACATAGATATAGGTCAATACTTTCAAGGACAGAGAGATCTTGGCAGCTAGACTTGCCAATTCTGGGATCCTGTGACCTATAGATTTAATTCATAATATCTTACCAGAACTATTGCCCTAGACATCACTGGTGGGATTTTTAGTATGACTTGGCCAAGGATCTTGCCACATCTTTAGTCTGGGTGACATGTTCTATGGATTCCTGGGAATACCTATGTTCACTAGGAAAAATGAATTCCCATGCAGTGTTTTTGTTGAACATGACACAATGTGAACTTTATTTTCAAAGATCTATTGCTTTAAAAGAAGCTTGATACTAAGAAGGAGGATGAGAAGGTAGGCAATGGGACACTGAAGTCTGTGACTCCGTGTTCCAGAGGGGTGATGGAAGAGGAGGGAAGGAGAAATGAAGATGTTTTCCATACTTGGAAGTATGTGTCTTTTGCCCTTTATCAGGAAGTTCCTTAGATTTGTCCCCTTTATTCCATTATTTTGAACTATGTGACTTATCATTTGTGAGTTTACAAAAAAAAAATCAATTCCCCAAATAAATGGATATCGAGTACTTCTCTGCAATTTAAAAAGATGACATTGATTCTTCCAGAATAAAATGGATAAAACTAGAGTTTTTTATGCTTAGTGAAGTAAATGAAGAAGTGAAGGAAAACTACTGGTTGGTTTTCTCATATGTGGAATTAAACCACATGAACTTGTTAAAAAAATAAAAAGCTGCCAAACTGTCTCTAAGACTTTGTGAGAGCCATGGTGGTTAGTATTGGTGGGTGATGTATAGGGGCAATCACAGAACTTTGGTGATGGTAATTCCTTTACCATATAGAAGCTTTTCAGTTTGATGTAGTCCCATTGGTCTATTTTTGCTTTTGTTTTCCTTGCAATTGGATTTGAATCAGTGAAGATGTTACAAAAACTTACATGGAAGAGAGTTGTTTTCCTCTAAGTATTTGATGGTTTCTAGCTTAACTTCTAAATCTTTAATCCATCTGGAGTTTACTTTTCTCTATGATGAAATTTCATGGTCCAGTTTCATTCTTCCGCATATGTCAATCCAATTATCCCAACACCATTTGTTGAATAGGCTTTCCTCTTTCCCTATTGAAGTTTTGAGCTCCCTTGTCAAAATTAGTTGACTATAGATATGGGGTCTGATTTCTGGGCTCTCAATTCTAGTTTGTATCTATTTTGGTTCCATTACCAGGCCATTATTATTATAGTGGCTCTGTAATATGTTTTGAGGTCAGGAAGCATAATGCCTCAACTCTTGCTCTTTCCTGTCAGGATTATTTTGGCTATCCTGGGTATTTTCTGTCTCCAGATAAAGTTTTGTATCATTTGTTCTACTCTCTTGAAGAAATTTGGTGGGACCTTGATAAAGTTTGCATTAAATCTGTATATAGTTCTGAGTAGAACAGTCATTTTGATGATGTTAATTCTTCTGATTTAGTAACAGTTTACAAAACTGTAAGAAGTCCAAGATATAGGGGGTAGATAGCATAATAGTTATGCAAAGATACTCTCATGCCTGAGGCTCCAAAGTCCCAGGTTCAGTCTCCCATACCATCATAAGCCAGAGCTGAGCAGTGCTCTGGTAAAAAAAAAAAAAAAATCCAGGGTATAGTTCCATATTGCGCCCACCACAAAAGTTCTGTACACTCCTCTGATAACCACCATAGTCCTCACAAAGTCCAAGAGCGTTTGGTTACTTTTTTTGTAAGTCTCTATGTTTTTTATTTTTATTTATAAAAAGGAAACACTGACAAAATCCATAGTATAAGAGGGGTACAACTCCACACAATTCATACCACCAGAACTCCGTATCCCATGCCCTCCCTGATAGCTTTCCTATTCTTTATCCCTCTGGGAGTATGGGCCCAGGACCATTATGGGTGCAGAAGGTGGAAGGTCCAGCTTCTGTAATTGCTTCCCCGCTAAACGTGGGTGTTGGCAGGTCGATCCATACTCCCAGCCTGTCTTATCTTTCCCTAGTGGGGTGGAGTTCTGGGGAAGTGGAGATCCAGGACACATTGGTGGGGTCATCTGCCCAGGGAAGTCCAGTAGGCATTATCTTAGCATCTGGAACCTGGTGGCTGAAAAAAGAGTTAACATATAGGGCCAAACAAATTGTTGACTAATTATGAACCTAAAGGCTGGAGTAGTGCAGATGAAGATATGGAGGTCTCCGTTTTGTAGATAGCTAGTAGGCCTATTTTAGTTATATTCCAAAGGGCCCATGACTACACTAGTTTTTTTTTTCTTTTCTGAACCTGACATCTGATATGCAGGTGGATCCAAGTTATTATCTGGTTTTAATTATCTGTTTTAATTACACATGAATGACACTATCTAGTGGTTGCCTTTCGATTCTTTATTTATCTCGCTTAGCATAATCACTCCAAGTCCATGTAATTTGGTCTGAAGGACACAAATTCATCTTTTTAAATTGCAGAATAGTATTACATTGGGGAAATATATATAATTTTATATTAATATTCATATGTATTTCCGTAACTTCTTTATCCAGTACTTTACCAATGGACATGTAGGTGGCTTCCTTACCTTGTCTATTATCAATAGTGTCACTATGGACCATAGTGCACGTATTCCTCCAAATGAATCTTTTCATGTCTTTTGCATATATACCTAAGAGTCATTTTGTCAGCTCATAAGGTATTTCCATTTTTTTTTGTTTAAGGATTCTTCATACTGCTTTCCATAGGTTTGTGATTGTTTTCCAGCAGTGTAAGAGAGTACCATTTTCTTTTCTTAATATTACTTCTTTATTGGGAGTTTGATGGTTTACAATTGACAATAAAATACAATAGTTTGTACATATGTAACATTTCTCAGTTTCCCACATAACAATTCAACCCCCACTAGATCCAGAGTACCATTTTCTCTACATCCTTACCAACATCTGTCATTTCCCATTTTGTTGGTGTCAATCATACTCACAGGTGTGAGGTAAAAGCTCACTGTGGTTTTAATTTGAATTACCCTACTAAGTGATGTTGATTTTTTCTTTTTTTTCCAGTTTTTTATGGATGAGGTGTTAGTGGTTTACAGTGACACAGTTGTTGGTACATGAGTAATATTTCTCAGTTTTCTCCAAACACTTTCACGCCATGCCTAGGTCCTTCTCCACCATCGTGCACCAGGACCTGAAAGCCCCTCTCCCCCAGAATCCTTAACTTTGGTGCAATATACCAAACCCAGTCCAGATTCTACTTTGTGTTTCCACTTTCTGTTCTTATTTCTCAACTTCTGTCCATGAGTGAGATCATCCCATATTCACCCTTCTCTTTCTGGCTTATCTCATTTAACATGATTCCTTCAAGCTCCATCCAAGGTGAGGTGAAGAAGATGAATTCCTCATTCTAATAGCCAAATTGTATTCCATTTTTCATATATATCGCAACTTTCTCAGACACTCATCTGTTGTTGGACACCTAAGTTGATTCCAGGTTTTGGCTATTACAAAGTGTGCTGCTATGAACATAGGTATACACAGATTTTTTTGGACAGGTATGTTTGACTTCTTAGGATATATCCCCATGAGAGGAATTGCTTAGTCCATTTCTAGCCTTCTGAGAGTTCTCCAGACTGCTATTCACAGGAGTTTGACCAGTTTATATTGTTGTCAGTATTGATGTTGCTGAGTTTGGTGAGCTATTTATTTTTTGGTTATTGGCATTTTGTCTGATGTGTGGCATGTAAAGACCTCCTATTCTGTGAGGAGTCTCTTTGTTTGAGTGGTCTGGATTTTTGCTGTGCAGAAGCTTTTCAATTTGATGTAGTCTCATTGATTTATTTTTTATTTTAGGCTTCCTTGGAATTTGACTTATGTCACTGAAGACACCGATAAAATTTAGATGTCAAAGATGCCAATATTTTCCATGAAGGATTTGATATTTTCTGGTCTAACATTAAAGTTCTTGATCCATTTGGAATTTACTTTTATGTATAGCGAAATGTAGTGGTCCAGTTACTTTTTTCTGAAAGTTTCAACCCAATACCATTTGTTGAAGAGATTCCTTTCTCCATTTAGCAATTTGTGCTCCCATTTCAAAAATTAGACGTCTATAGGTGTGGAAGGTGGAGCACTATTTCATTACATGGGCCAGCCGTCTAGATGTCTTCTCTAGAAAGCTGTTCATTGAACTCTCTTGCTAACTTCTTTATTTGGTTGCTTATTTTATTTGTTGTTGAACTGTTTGATATCTTTACATATTTTTATTTTAATCTCTTCTTAGATGTGTGAAGAGCAGGTATCTTTTCTCAATTACTACACTTCCTTTTTATCCTTGTAGAATTTTCCTTTGATGTGTAGAAACTTTTTAAATTTGATACAGTCCCAATTATTTACTGTGATTGTTTCCCTTTAACATGGGATTGAGTTTCCAAATACACTGTTGATGTTAAAATCCAAATTTTTTTATTGAAGTGTCATTTTATATATTTTATAATTTCTGACATATATCTATCTTTAATGCATTTTGAGTTAACATTTAATATGTGGTGTTATGATCTAGTTTACTATTTCTACATGTAGCTGTATAGTTTTGTTAACATGTATTGAAAAGGCTTTCTTTTCCTCCACTGAAAGAATTGGACTCTTTTGGTATATACTGCAAATCCATATATGTTAGGATTGATTTCTGGGGTAGCCATTCTTTTTTTTTTTCTTTTATTGGGGGAAGGGGTAGCCATTCTATTCCACTGGTCTGAGAGCCTCATTTTGTTCCAGTGCAATACTATGTTTGTAAAGATATATTTATATTCATAGAAACACCGGATTCCATCAAACAAAGATAGTGAAAACAACTTTTTTCTTTATTGGGGGGGGATTAATGGTTTACAGTCAACAGTAAAATACAGTAGTTGGTACATGTGTAACATTTCTCAGTTTTGTACATAACACTCTAACCCTACACCTAGGTCCTCTTCTGCCATCATGTTCCAGGACCTGAACACTCCCCCCACCCACCCCAGAGTCCCTTACTTTGATGTACTACACCAACTCCAGTCCAAGTTCTGCTTTCTGTTGTGAAAATGATTTTTAAGGAAGTGTGAAAAGGGGGCCTGTTGTTGACATGATTTTCATTTTTAATCACTATATTATTTATAGTGAGCATCTGGCTCTTGTTTATATAAAATAATATCAGGCAAATCTACATTGCTGACCGACATAAAAAAGAACTAACTGAACTATGCTTTGAATAAATTTGTCAAACAGGAAAGACAGCTGAGAGAAGAAACAAATTTGAATACTTATAAAGACTGATAAAATAACAGGTTTGGAAGAAATATATTAGTTTTTAGAAGTTAAGTGTTAAATAAGAATAATCTCACGGTGATGCAATATTATTTGAATTACTATTATTTTGTAGTAAAGTTTAATGTCACAGAGCATCTAGAATGACTTTTATTGTTTAGTCAGCAGATGGCACTGTCTCTAGTGTTGGATTTCTACTCTGCATGTCGTGGCAAGAGGGGAGAGATTCTTCAGAATGATGAAGATATCCAAAGGGCCAAAAGACATATGAAAAAATGCTTCAGGTCATATATCAGTAAGGATAGCAACAACAAATGCTGAAGAGAGGTTGCAGTGGTGAAGGAACCCCACCTCACTTCGGGTGAAACTGTAAATCAGTCCAATCCCTGTGGAAAGCAGTCGGTAGGTAGAAATGGACCTATCTACAAAAAGGTAGATAGAAATGAACCTACCCTATAACCCAGCAATTCTTCTCCTGGGGATATATTTTAAGGAAACAAACACAACCATCCAAAGAGATTCGTATACTTATGTTCATAGGTCTTTCTGTATCTCTCTGTCTTTCTCAGTAAAATAAATTAAATATTAAAAAGTACTAGAGAGAAAAATCACATCTAAAATAATATAAAAAAAACTATATGCTTGTAAATGTGTTATACATAAAAGTGGTATCATAGCACCATCTTTACTTTCATTTTGAACTGGGCATAGTGTATTACAGCAAAATAAAGAACTCAATGAAAGAGGGAGATGACAGAGGAGAGAAGAGAGTACAAAGACCCAGTGCACAAAGTGATTGGCACAATTTAGTGATGGCCTTTTTGGTCAATTTCAAGCCACCCTACCATCTGGGACCCTAGTCAGGGAATCCTTGGATTACCACATTGATATGATGTGTTTAGACCTCTAATAGATCCCTTTCTTCACCATCACTCTTCACTTCCATCAGGAATGTCATCAAAAGCCCTCTTTGGGGCCTTTCTAGGACCTTGCCTTGACTATAGAGCAGCAACTGTAGGGACTGCCCCACTCTCCAAAGGGAGGCTGGGTCAACCTACTATGTCACTTGAGGAAGACTGGTCCTGAAATGAGCCCAGCCTACTGTGTTCCCAGCTGTGACCATGAACTGTGAGCTCAGACTGGCAGGGACTCAGAAGTTACATGGGCTCCTGTGCTAAGTATAAATAGACATGGGCCCTAGGTCAGATCAATGGGATTAACAGTATTTGAGAGCTACTCTGACCTATCCCAGCTTTCTTCAGACAATACTTTTAGTTCTTCAGACAATACTTTTAGTCTACCTACAGGCTAACTATCAGGCTCAGACAAAAATTACTAAAGTCTTGGGCCACATGGAACATTCCTAAAAAAGAGTTTCCAGCTTCCTCCCACATGCAGACCCCTAGTTTAATTTGCCCTACTCCCACCTTTGGTAGTCTGCTGATTGAATAATTGACTTTTTATCATACCTCCCCCTTTTAGCTACCAAGTTGCAGATGCTATCTGACTTCCTTGGACAGAAGACCTCACCAATGTGTCCTGGAATCACACCTCTCCAGGCCCCTATCACACTAGGGAAACACAGAAACAGGTTGGGGTTATGTATCAATTTGCCAACATCCATGTCCAGTGGAGAAGCCATTACAGAAGCCAGACCTTCCACCTTCTGCACCCCATAAGGAATTTTAGTCCGTACTCCGAGAAAGGGATAAAGAATAGCGAAGCTTCCAGTAGAAGGGAATGGGACACATAATTCTGATGCTGGGAACTGTGTGGAATTTGCCCCTGTTAGCTTACAATCTTGTTAATCATTACTAAATCACTAAGAAATTTTTTAAAAATAACAGGGAGGTTTCCAATAGAGGGAATGGGATACAGAACTCTAACATTGGAAACTGTGTGGAATTGTACCTGTGTTACCTTGCAATCTTATTAATCATTATCAATAACCAGAAAAAAATTTAAAAGAATATGAAAAATTCTAATAGTAGGGATGGGACACAGAACTCTTACATTGAGAACTGTGTGGAATTGTACCTCTGCTATCTTACAATCTTGTTAATCATTATTAAATCACTAATAAAATTTTAAAAAAATGATCCAGTACACAATATTGTAAAATGATGGGTGAGCAGTGGAAGTAGTGTGCAGACATCCATCATGAGGAGATGAGACATTTTACCCATGCATCAATAACTGTCCTATAAGTCTATTTCTTTCATAAAATGATTTTTAAAAAGAATTTTTTCTTTTAAAAGAAACTCCAGTGGAAAGCTTTTGGTAGTGCTAAAAGGAATGTATCCACATTTTTTGTTGTTTTTTAACTTTCTATTTCCTTTTTATTTTTTTATTTAATTTATTTATAAAATGGAAATGCTGACAACACCATAGGATAAGAGGGGAACAATTCCCACCACCAGAGCTCCATATCCCATCCCCTCCTCTGATAGCTTTCCTATTCTTTTCTTTTAATTTTTATTTATAAAAAGGAAACACTGACAAAAACCATAGGATAAGAGGGGTACAACTCCACACAATTCCCACCACCAAAGCTCCGTATCTCATCCCCTCCCCTGATAGCTTTCCTATTCTTTAACCCTGTGGGAGTATGGACCCAGGGTCATTATGGGGTGCAGAAGACAGAAGGTGTCCACACTTTTGCCAATTATGTTTTAATAATATTATTAGTACATTTCATTAAACCCAATGATTGAGAGTGATAAACACATTGGAAATATTATAATCGGAAATGGGTAGTGGGGTACCTGGTTGAGCACACACATTACAATGTGCTAGAACTCTGATGCAAGCCTCCAGTCCCTACCTGGAGGAGAGAAGAGGCTTCACTAGCAGTGAAGCAGTGCTGAAGGCATCTCTCAATGTCTCTCCCCCTCCCCTCTTGATTTCTCTCTGTCTCGCCAATAAATAAATAAATAAAAACATTGATTTTAAAAAGTATAACAAACAAACCATAGGAAGAATTGTAATCTAGATAAAATTTTGAAAGTTTATTTTATTAATTGTCCTGTGAAGTGGGTCCTACAATCATTATATAATTCTTTAAGGATGCCCCATAAAATTACCAGTTACTGTAGGGTAAGTAGAATGAGATATGCAGAGAGAGCAATGGGTGAGAGGAAGGCGGTGGAAGGGTTTTGTCCCTGCTAGCCATGTCCAACATAGTCCAGAAGATGGCACAGATCTCCTTGAAGAAGAACAAAAGATGCAGGATCCACCACAGAGCACCCTCCAGGAGACATAATGTGACCTGGCAGGTCCTGAAAAACCTGGTTCACCGCGTCCAAGGACAAAACCCTTCCACTGCCCTTCTCTCACCCATTGTTCTCTCTGCATATCTCATTCTACTGTCTGCTCTTCCTACCCCTGCTTTTTCCTCACCTGTCCTCATCTGGCAGTATCAGGTAAGAAAAACTTACAATGCCATAAATAAAATAATTGGGACTGGAAATTGTTCTCTTAAAGGATGCCAGTCTGCTATCACTATTCCAGTTAAATCTGCAGCTACCAGCCCCTGTGTCAACGCTGGATGTCCTTATGTCTGCTTTCCTTTTGATAATTCAGGCAGTTACCTCACAGCTGTTGATTACTATGGTGGATGTCTTTACTAGTCTTGTAAAATCCATGGCGTTCCCTCTGGCTTTATCAAACGTCGTTACCACACGGACCCCATGCTGGTATTCTACCCTAGCAGACAACATTTTTCCTGCAAAGGTTATCTTAAATTCATTATTCAAGACCCCTGGCATAACAGATGGGCCACTGGGGTCACTGGAAAACTTTACTATAGTGTTACTTCTATTTCTCCCTCTGCTGACATTTTCATCTCTTGACAGTCCCTGCCTCTAGAGAAGTTCAAACTCAAAGTATAATAGCCAGACAGGAACAAGCTCTCTCTCAAGCCCCTGCCTCCTCTTCCTCTAACTTTGATCTCTCATCCTAGCCTGATTATCTTTAATAAGCCATCTCTCTCCTTGATCAATCCCCTGTTCTTCCTAATGCCTCCAATTACTTTCTGTGTGCTTCCCTTGACAGGCCCTTTCCTCGCTGCCACACCAGGAAACAATACCCCAGCCAACCTCACTAGCCTACCTTACTCCTCCCTCTCTGCTGACCTACTGCCCCTTACCTCAATTCCTCTTTACACAAAAGCTATTAGCCCTGACTTCATCCTTACATGCCTGTTAACCTCCTCCTTTTCTCCCAATGTTCCCTGCTGTTCAAAAGACCTCACTTTGTCTTCTGACATTTATGCCTCTCCTCTCTTTGTGTTCTAGTGCAATTCCACTCTATATTTTCATGTCAACTCTTCTCTACCCGGTCCTTGTCTCCTGGTCTCTCCTGTTCCACAACTAACCCTCTATGGAGAAGAATTCCACTGGCTGACATCCCACCTGAGGACCAAGCGTGCAGTGTTCCTTCCCGTGGTCGTTGGCTTTGGACTGACTGCTTCCATTGGGCTTACTGGCAGAGCTTTGGGACACTCCCTTTATACGGCTGGACTCTTCGAGGACCAACTTCAACAGTCCATAGATTTCACCTCTGACAGCCTGGAATCTCTCCACAGACAGATAAACTCTCTCACCAAGGTGGCACTCCAAAATTGTCATGCACTTGTTCTTATTTTGGTGGAGCAAGGGAGCATGTGTTTGGCACTACAAGAAGAATGCTGCTTTTTCGTGACTGAATCTGGACTGGTAGAACAAAATGTTGATACTTTACACAAACTCAGCCTTGACCTCAAGAACTCTTATTCCTCTTTCTTTTTTTTGATTTATTTTTTTATTTTTTATTTAAGAAAGGATTAATTAACAAAACCATAGGGTAGGAGGGGTACAATTCCACACAATTCCCACCACCCAATCTCCATATCACACTCCCTCCCCTGATAGCTTTCCCATTCTCTATCTGTCTGGGAGCATGGACCCAGGGTCATTGTGGGTTGCAGAAGGTAGAAGGCCTGGCTTCAGTAATTGCTTCCCCGCTGAACATGGGCGTTGACTGGTCAGTCCATACTCCCAGTCTGCCTCTCTCTTTCCCTAGTAGGTTGTGTCTCTGGGGAAGCTGAGCTCCAGGACACATTGGTGGGGTCTTCAGTCCAGGGAAGCCTGGCCGGCATCCTGATGACATCTGGAACCTGGTGATTGAAAAGAGAGTTAACATCCGAAGCCAAACAAATTCTTGAGCAATCATGGACCCAAAGCTTGGAATAGTGGAGAGGAAGTGTTAGGGGGGTACTCACTGCAAACTCTAGTGTACTTCTGTTTTCAGGTATATATTTTGCAGTAGTTTATGGATACGTGTGAACATATGCTCTTATCTCCTGGAACCTGGTCTATATCTAGGTTTTGGGACTTTGTTAGAAAGTGAACCACCTGAGATGAAATTAGAGTATACTATGAAAGGAAAAGTCTCACCCGAGTAATGAAGCTGAAGGGTTGTCATTCCAAACGTGAAGTCTCTGGACACAGTCTGAAGTGAAGCATGTTGACGTGGCCATCATTGCGTTGATTAGGTTGTGATAGACAGATGCAATATTATTTGATATGGATTGGGAGAGGCATACGGGAAAGCGGGCCCTATCCAATGGTTCCAGGACTGGGGGAAGTAGAGGCTCCACAGTGGAGATGTGAGGTTCCTGCTGTCTTAGGGTTCCAAAAGACTATTGATAGTTAATATTATCATCACATTATTTGGAAATTGGGTTAACTTTGAAAAGTCCTTTTGTTAGGGTTTGCTGTATTAATACCCAGTATCTTGTATATAGCTGTGCTATTGGTTGCTTCTAATCTACTTGGTCTAGGCTTTTGAGAGATTCCGCATATCAAATACACAGCCTATATATTAAAAAGATTCAGTTTGTGTTTTGAAAAACTTTGAGACATACAATTGATTTTCCCCCTCTCATATTAATTAACTAGTGATTTATATGTCTACATTTTTCTAGGAGTGTACATAAACACCATTCCCACCACCAATAGACTGTGACCCATCCCTCCCACCCACTCCCACCCCCCACTGGCCCAGGAAGCTGCATGTCTACCCCTCACCACAGGGCTTTTACTTTGGTGCCCTACTTACAATTTGGTCAGGTCCTGCTTTTAGTTTCCCTTTCAGATCTTCTTACTCAACTTCTGTTGATGAGTGGGATCATCCCATACTCATCTTTATCTTTCTGACTTAGCTCACTTAACATAATTCCTTCTAGCTCTGTCCAAGATGGGTCAGAGAAGGTGGGTTCATTGTTCTGGATAGCTGCATAGTATTTCATTGTGTATATATACCACAGCTTTCTCAGCCACTTATCTGTTGTTGGGCACCTGGGTTGCTTCCAGGTTTTAGCTATTATGAATTGTGCTGCTATGAACATAGGAGTACACACCTCTTTTTGGTTGGGTGTTATGGAGTCCTTGGGGTATAACCCCAGGAGAGGAATTACTGGATCATATGGAAAGTCCATGTCTAGCCTTCTGAGAGTTTTCCAGACTGCTCTCCACAGAGGCTGTACCAATTTACATTCCCACCAGCAATGTAAAAGGGTTCCTCTGTCCCCACAACCTCTCCAGCATTTGTTGCTGCTGTCCTTTTTGATGTATGCCATTCTTACAGGAGTGAGGTGGTATCTTAGTGTTGTCTTAATTTGCATTTCTCTGACAATCAGTGACCTAGAGCAGTTTTTCATATGTTTGTTAGCCTTTTGGATCTCCTCTGTAGTGAATGTTTTGTTCATATCCTCTGCCCATTTGTGGATGGGGTCATTTGCTTTTTTGGTGCTAAGTTTGCTGAGCTCTTTATATATTTTGGTGATTAGTTTCTTGTCTGATGTATGACATGTGAAGATCTTCTCCCATTCTGTGAGGGGTCTCTTCATTTGTTTAATAGTTTCTTTGGATGTGCAGAAGCTTTTCAATTTGATCTGGTCCCATTGGTTTGTTTCTGCTTTAGTCTTCCTTGCAATTGGGTTTGATTCATCAAAGATGTCCTTGAGGTGTAGGTGGGAAAGTGTTTTACCAATGTTTTCCTCTAAGTATTTGATTGTTTCTGGCCTGACATCCAGGTCTTTGATCCATTTGGAGTTGATTTTTGTTTCTGGTGAGGTAAAGTGGTTCAATTTCATTCTTCTGCATGTTACAACCCCGTTTTCCCAGCACCATTTATTGAAGAGAGCCTCCTTTTTCCATTTAATCCTTTGGGCCCCCTTATCAAAGTTTAGATGTCCATAGGTGTGGGGATTTATTTCTGGGCTTTCAATTCTGTTCCACTGGTCTGTGTGCCTATTTTTGTTCCAGTACCATGCTGTTTTGATGATGGTGGCTTTATAATATAGTTTAAGGTCTGGGAGTGTGATGCCTCCATTTCTGTTTCTTTTCCTCAAGATGGTTTTGGCAATTCTAGGCTTTTTCAGGTTCCAGATAAATGATTGTAGTATTTGTTCTATTCTCTTAAAGAAGCTTGGTGGAACTTTGATGGGTATTGCATTAAATTTGTATATGGCTCTGGGGAGAATATTCATTTTGATGATATTTATTCTTCCAATCCATGAGCATGGGATACCTTTCCATTTCTTGGTATCAGTTTCTATTTCCTTGAGTAGCGACTCATAGTTTTCAGTATATAAGTCTTTCACTTCTTTGGTCAGCTTTACTCCTAGGTATTTTATTGATTTTGTTGCAACAGTGAATGGGAGTGATTTATGGATGTCTTCTTCAGATTTAGTGTTTGCATAAAGAAATGCCACTGATTTTTGTACATTGATTTTGTAGCCTGATACCTTGCTATATTGCCTAATAACTTCCATTAGTTTTCTGCTGGATTCTTTAGGTTTTTCTATGTATACTATCATATCATCTGCAAATAGTGAGAGCTTGACTTCTTCCCTTCCAATCTGTATTCCTTTGATTCCTTTCTCTTGCCTGATTGCTATGGCAAGAACTTCCAATACTATGTTGAAGAGTAACGGTGACAGTGGACAGCCCTGTCTAGTCCCCGATCTGAGGGGGAATGCTTTCAGCTTCTGTCCATTGAGTATGATGTTGGCTGTAGGTTTGCTATATATAGACTCCACTATCTTGAGGAATTTCCCATCTGTTCCCATTTTTTTATAGAGTTTTGAGCATGAATGGGTGTTGGATTTTGTCAAAGGCTTTCTCTGCATCTAATGAGATAATCATGTGGTTTTTGGCTTTGCTTTTATTGATGTGGTGAATGACATTGATTGACTTACGGATGTTGAACCAGCCTTGCATTCCTGGGATGAATCTCACTTGGTCGTGATGAGCAATCTTTTTGATATGTTGCTGTATCCGGTTGGCCAAGATCTTGTTTAATATTTTGGCATCAATGTTCATCAGAGATATTGGTCTGTAGTTTTCCTTTTTTGTTCTGTCCCTATCAGCTTTTGGTATCAGGTATTTGGTATTCTATGATGTTGGCTTCATAGAAGGTGGAAGGGAGCATTCCTGTTTCTTCAATCTTATGGAAAAGCTTAAGAAGTATGGGTACTAACTGTTTCCTGAAAGTTTTGTAGAATTCGTTTGTGAAGCCATCTGGTCCAGGACTTTTGTTGTTGGGGAGGTTCTTAATAACGGTTTCAATTTCTTTGTCTGTGATTGGTGCATTTAGATTTTGTAGTTCTTCTTGGTTCAGTTTTGGAAGGGCATATGCTTCTAGGAATTGTTCCATTTCTTCCAGATTCTCTAGCTTGCTGGTGTATAGTTCTTCATAGTAGTTTCGCAGGATTCTCTGGATTTCTGTGGTGTCAGTTGTGATATCTCCTCCATCGTTTACAATTCTATTAATTTGAGTCTTCTCTGTTTTTTGTTTGGTGAGTCTGGCTAGGGGTTTGTCAACTTTGTTTAATCTTTCAAAGAACCAACATTTGGCTTCATTGATCTTTTGTATTTTCGATGTTGTTTATTTCTGCTCTAACTTTAGTGATTTCTGTCCTTCTGGTTGCTTTAGGGTTCCTTTGTTCCTCTTCCTCTAAGTCCTTGAGGTGTGCAGTAAGGTCGTTCATTTGAGCTTCTTCTTGGTGTTTAATATGTGATTGTATGGCTATAAGTTTCCCTCTCAGTACTGCTTAAGCTGTGTCCCAAATATTTTTGATAGATTGTGTCTTCATTTTCATTTGTTTCCAGGAACATTTGAATTTCCTGCTTGAGTGAATCTCTGACCCAGTGGTTCTTAAGGAGTATGTTGTTTAGTTTCCAAATTCTGTGACTTTTAATAATTTTCTGTTCGTTGTTAAATGTTAGTTTTACTCCACTGTGGTCTGAGAAGATACTTGGGATGATTTCAATGTTCTTGAATTTATTGATGCTGTCTTTGTGGCCTAACATGTAGTCTATCCTTGAGTATGTGTTATGTGGATTTGAAAAGAAGGTGTATTCTAGTTTTTTGGGGTGAAGGACTCTGAAAATGTCCAAGAGGTCTAGTCTGTCAATCTCTTCATTCAATTCTCTTGTATCTTTGTTGGTTCTCTGCTTTGTTAATCTGTTTAAGTGTGAGAGTGGGCTATTGATGTCTCCCACTATTATTGTATTACTATTGATGTATTTTTGAAATTCTTTCAGTAAGTGCTTGACGTATTTAGATGGTCCCTCATTGGGTACATAGATGTTAATAATTGTTAAGTCTTCTTGGCTGATTGATCCTCTCATCATTATGTAATGTCCTTGCCTATCTTTTATTACTTTATTTAATTTAAAATCTATTGTGTCTGAGATGAGAATGGCTGTTCCTGCCCTTTTTTGTGGTCCGTTAGCCTATATGATAGTTTTCCATCCTTTCACTTTAAGTCTGTGTTTATCTTGTTGTGACAGATGGGATTCTTGCAAGCAGCATATGGTTGGATTATGTTTTCTGATCCATCCCCCCACCCTGTGCCTTTTGATGGGTGAGTTTAAGCCATTGACGTTTATTGATATTATGGATTTAATGTATTGTAGTGCCATTGTTTAAAAAAAATTTTTTTGTTGTTGTTTGCTCTGATATATTGCCAGTATTATAGTGATGTTCTTGTTTATAAGAGGTCTTTTAGAACCTCTTTCAGGGCTGGTTTGGTGATGGTTGCCTCCTTATTCCTCTTTCAGTACTAACTCTTGGTTTTCTTCCCCTCTAACCTCTTGGCTTTTACCTCTTCTAGGCCGGCCCTTTGATGGCTGTTGCAGCTCTGTTACTGATTGCTCCTTTCTTGATTCAACTCCTTAAAAAAAGCATACACAACATTATAAACATTAAAGTTCAGAAAGTTTCTGTCCATCCCTACACTGCTGTCCCTATGACAGACATGACATCGTTTGCTGATATAGACCCATAAACACTACTCATTAATCTAAGAAAAAAGGAGGAATTGTAGGATAATTGTGAAAGCATGATAGAGCATAGAGGAACTCCCATCCTAAAGATGGAGGTCTGAAAAGACACCCCACCTGTCAGCCTATCCCTTTCAGGGATGGAGCAGGGAGGGAAAAGCTTTCCTGACTCAGTTTCCTCTTGTCAGTCTCCCAAGCTTCACAAAGGCCTATACCCCCTCACATTTAACTCATTCCCTTGTTACAAACCAAATGGTTGCCTGCTTAAAAGTTTACTATAAGTTCACCATCTTTGATCACATACAAACTATACTCCATCACCCTACCTTGTCGGTAGTATAATAGTAAGGCCCACACTCTATTTCCTCATTCTTTGATCACTACTCCTTGCATCAGTATTCTGCCTTTCTCTGTTTACCTCACCCTGCTGGTATAATTAACACTCTTGCCCCATAGCAACTAATCACGCTGAACTCTCCTCTACCCCTATCAATTCTCGTCATTCCTTAGATCCTCAACCATGAGGGTACTGACCTTTTAGAAACCCATCATCATTGACATATGTGAAAAAAATGTTCTTTGTTCCATTCTGCTATTTAAACCCTGCCTCCTGTACAATAAAACGGATTGTTCATAGCTGAATTTTCCCCTGGTGTTCTGTTTGTGTAGCCACTCACGCTAGCACAGGAAACCAGTTGGCTTACTCTGTTGCGAGGCCACCCACATGAGTGCCAGAATCTTCCAATAATAATTTCCAAACTGTGTGAACCATTTCCCTTCCACATGAAAATATACTTTTATAATTTTAATATTCACATTTTATTAAGGCTGTCATTTTTAAATGTTTATTTATTTTTTTATTATTTATTCATTCTGTTTTTTTAATTTTTATTAGTGATTTAATATTGACTTACAAAATTACATGTCAACAGGGGTATAGTTCCACACTATTCCCACCAACAAGAGTTTTGTATCTTCAGTCTCCCTGCTGCAAGCTACTTAAGTCCACCTACGGTTGTAGATATGGTCCAACCGTCATGTCTACAACTATCTGTCTACATTTATACATAGTTGCTCCTTTTTCCTTCCAAAACCAATTCTCTCTTCCCCTTCAAACCACTCAAGAACCATAACTACCTTCATATGCCCCTCTCCTTTTCCTCCTCTCTCTCCAGGTGCTGATGGAGCTGGAGTTCAAAGCCCTCTTATATTCTTCCTCCTATCACTTCTCCCCCACTGAAAGTATGGACCAAGGTTGTTTTGGGGGTGCAGAAGGTAAGAGTTCTGGCTTCTGTAATTGCTTCTCCGATGGACGTGGGTGTTGGCAGGTCGATCCATACCCTCAGCCTGTTTCTATCTTTGTATCCCAATATATGGTCAGTGCTAGATTAATGTTCCATATGCACTTGAGAAAAATGGATATTTGTTTCCTTTAGGGTGGAACATTCTGCATAAATCAGTAACAGTAATAGTGGACAGTTTTGTCTTGTTGCTGATCTAAGAGGGAAATGATTTGGCTTCACACCATTATGTATGATGCTGGTTGCATGTGGTATAAGTATTTACTAAATTGAAGTATGACTCTTAAATTTACATTTTTTATACTTGTAACCATAAATGAATGTTGGATCTTGTCAAAAGTTTTCACAGTCTTTTTGATATATATTATTCTCACTAGTGTGTGTTGATACCTCACTGTGGCTTTAATTTGCATTTTGCTAGTAATAGGTGATATTTAGGCTTTTTATGTGTCTATTATTTATGAAATGTCATTGGGATTTTGTTAGGGATTACACTGAATATCTAAATTGCTTTATGCATAATGCTCATTTTGACTATGCTTATTCTTCCAATCCATGACCTCTGTCTCCTTCCATTTCTTCTTGTCTTCTAGTTTTTCTAATTTTTTATTATCTTTATTTATTGGATAGAGAAAGCCATAAATTGAGAGGGAAAAGGGGTAATAGAGAGGGAGAGAGACAGAGAGATACCCACAATATGGCTTCACCATTTGCAAAGATTTCTCCCTGCAGGTTGGGACCAGGAGCTCAAACCTGGGTCCTTGCGCATTGTGACAAGTGCACTCAGTCACATGTGCCACCCAGCCCCGTCTTCTGGTTTTTCTTACAGTGTGTTGTATTTATCACTGTATAGGTCTTATGCTTTTTTTTTTTCACCAGAACACTACTCTGTTCTGGCTTATAGTGGTATGGGGGATTGAAACTGAGACCTCAGAGTCTCCAGCATTCTCTTTGCCTAACCATTATGCTATCTGCCCCTACCCCAGGTCTTTCACTTTCTTTGCTAGTTTTACACCTAGGTATTTTATCTTTTTGTTGCAATTACAAAAGAGGTGATTTTCATGATATTCCTTTCTTCTAAGTAATTGTGTATGCAAGAAAAAATGCAACAGATTTGAGTATATTAGTTTTATAACCTGCCAATTGAAGACTTCATATTTACATCTAGGGGTTTTAGTGGAGTTTTTACCGTTTAATATGTATATTATAATGTCATTGCAAATAGTGACAGCTTTGCTTCTCTTTTAATTTGGGTGCCTTTTAAGCACTTTTTTTTCTTAATTGCTTTGAATAGGACTTCTGAAATTTTATTGAACTGTAGTGTTGAGAGTGGAAAACTTGCCTTTTTCCAGATCTTATGGGACAAGGTTTCAACATTTTCAGAATTATGTATAGTTACCTGTGAACTTGTCATATATAGCATTTATTATGTTGATGTATGTTACTTCCATTCCAATTTAATATTTTTAAATCATAAACACATGTTTAAACTTGCAAATGCTTTTTCAGCATCAGCTGATATGATCTTGAGATTTTAATTTTATGTCAACATAGTGTTTTACAATTACTATGTAATTGTTTGTATATGTAGAAACATGCTTGCATCCCAGGGATAAATTCATATTAGTCATGGTGAATTATTCTATGATGCTATTGAATTCTATGCACTAAAACTTTGGTGATGTTTTTTGTATCTATCTTCATCAATGATGTCATTCTACTGTTTTCTTTTACTTAGTTTTTGCTGTCCTTTTCTGACTTGTGAATCTAAATTACACTGTACTGACTTTGTAAAATGTCTTGTTGGGATTATTGTTCCCTCTTGAAAATTTTGGAAGAGGTTGAAAAGGATGGGTATTATTTTTCATTGTGCATCCATTCCATGACTCTATATCCATTCATCTACTGTTGGATATTTGGGCTATTACCAAATATTGGATAGAAATACACAATTATGGGGGTTGAGCGGTACCACAGCCGGTTAAGTGCACATGGCATGAAGCACAAGGACCGGCATAAGGATCCCGGTTAGAGCCCCCGGCTCCCCACCTGCAGGGGAGCCACTTCACAGGCGGTAAAGCAGGTCTGCAGGTATCTATCTTTCTCTTCCCCTCTCTGTGTTCCCCTCTTCTCTCCATTTCTCTCTGTCTTATCCAACAACAATGACATCAACGACAAGAATTATAATAACCACAACAATGATAAAACAAGGACAACAAAAAGGGGGGGGATGGCCTCTAGGAGTAGTGGATTCATCATGTAGGCACGAAGCCCCAGCAATAACCCTAGAGGCAAAAAAAAAAAAAAAAAAAGAGAGAGAGAGAGAGAGAAAGAAAGAAAGAAAGAAAGAAAGAAAGAAAGAAAGAAAGAAATGCACAATTATATTCAGATAAGTACTTTTGAATAGTTCACCAGAAAAGGAATTGCTGGGCAGTATGCTAGGTCAATTTTTAATATTTTAAAGAATCTCTAAATTGTCTTCTACAGCAATTGGTACAATTTACATTCCTACTAACAATGAAAAAATGTCTCTTTTTCACAAACTCTTCACCAAAACTTATTACTTTCATTTCTGATGCATGGCATTTTCACAAGTGTGTTGAAGCATCTCACCGTGTCTTGATTTTGCACTTCGTTGATAATCAGTGATATTAAGCTTTAATAGGAATGTTGCTTTTCTGAATATCTTCTTTTGTGGAGTGCCTGTCCAGATCTTCGTACCGTTTTTAATGGAGTTTTTTGTTGTTGATGCTGTGTTTTGAGTTATTTATATGTTAGTAATTGATCTTTTTATTTTAAAAAAATTATTAGTAATTAATAAGAATGCAAGATAACAAAAGTACAATTCCATCCAGTTCCCAAGAACTTAGTCTTTTGTCTAATGAGTGAAACACAGGATTTGTCATTCAATAGGATACTGTTTTTTGTTTGTTTACTTTTGAATTTGTTTCTTTCACTGTGCAGAATTTTTTTTCAGGTTGATGCATTTCTATTGTCCTCTCTTTGCTTTGCTTTTCCTTGCCAGTGGACTCAGATCTTCAAAGCCATCACTAGTGAAGACATCAGATTGCTCTGTCAGTGCTTCCTTATGTATCCTATGATTTCCAGTCTGCTTTTCTTTTCTTTCTTTTTTTCCTGATAAAGACAGAGAGGAAAAGAGAGTAGGAGAGAGGGAGTGAGAAAGATGCCTGCAACACTGTTCATCCACTCATGAATCTTCCCCCTTGCAGGTGGGAAGTGGGTGTTTGAACCTGGATCCTCATAAATGTTAATGTGTATGCTCTACTAGGTGTACCACACTCTGGCCCCCATTCCAGTTTTTAAACTATTTTGAGTTGACTTCTATGAAAAGGGAGAAGTAGTGATCCCGCTCTATACTTCTGCATGTAGCTATCCAATATTATCATCACCACTTAATGAGAAGGCCTTCCTTTCTTCATTTTATGGTATTGGTCCTTTTGTCATAAGGTAACTACCCATACGTGTGAGGGTTTATTTCTGAGCCTTCAATTCTATTCTGTTGGTCTCTGGGTCTATTGTTGCTCTAGTATCACACTGCTTGATTACTAAACTCTTATAATATAGTTTGAAGTCAGAAAGCATGATGCCTCCATTCTTGTTCTTTTTTTCTCAGAATTAATTTTGTGATTCTGGGTACTCTGTGGTTCCAGATAAACTTCTGTATCATATATTCTATTCCCTTAAATAAATTCATTAGGGGGCTGTTCCATAGGTTGGATTAGGCCAAGGGAATCACACATTGTCTGTTCTTTGTTGTTGGCTAAGTGAAAGGTAATGACATTTGGGCATTTAGGACAGAATTAAATTGCAGTGGATTTTTTTTCCTGTGATAGAACTGACAAAAAAATAGTAAGGTGAGGTATGACAGATGCTCTCAAAAGCTGAAGCAAAGTCTAAAAAATATATTTTAGAGCAAATTGCTCATCACAAAATCACATATTAGTCACTGATATGTCACAGCTTTGGATTCACAGTCAAATTATTCTGAAGCAGTCCTTTACAGAACGTAACCTCTGCTTCAGTAAAAACAACTCCATATTTCTTTCATACCTTGTTCATTTATCTAAATACTTCCAGGGTTGGGTGGTGGCACACCCAGTAAGTAGCACACATAAGTTACCATGCAAAAGAACCTAAGTTCAAGCCCCCATCCCCACCTACGGGGGAGAAGCTTCACAAACAGGGAAACAGTCCTGTAGTTGTCTCTTTTCTCTCTTCCTCTTTACCTCTCTATCTTCCCCTTCCCTCTCAATTTCTTCCTGTTTCTATCCAAAATAATAATAGTAATAATACTTATTCCTGGTTCTTATAATGAGTATGTTATTTCTTTTTTAATTTTTATTATTTATTTTCCCTTTTTTTGCCCTTTTTGTTTTATTGTTGTTGTAGTTGTTGTTGATGATGTCATTGTTGTTGGATAGGACAGAGAGAAATGGAGAGAGATGGGGAAGACAGAGAGGGGGAGAGAAAGATAGACACCTGCAGACCTGCTTCACCACCTGTGAAGCCACTCCCCTGCAGGTGGGGAGCCAGGGGCTCAACCGGGATCCTTAAGCCACTCCTTGTGCTTTCTGTCACATGCGCTTAACCCATTGCACTACCGCCAGACCCCCAGAGTATGTTATTTGTTAATATCTAACCTGAGTCTCTCCCATCACAGTTTGTGCCAATTTACTTTTTCAGTCTCTGTTCTCTGAAAAAAATCACAAATAAATACACCTAATTCTTGAATTATTATCTTTTAAGTCCTGATCTCCAGGGTCTACAAAACATGGTGGTCAGAGCAGAGAATGGTTTGCTTTCTTTTACTGTATTTTTAACCTTAGACCAGTTACTAATCCTCATTGATCCTCCATTATTCTTATTTATAGAAAGAGAGAGGCAGAGAAGATGATAAGTGATATAAATATATAGACAGACAGACAGATACCAGAGCACTAAAACTTCCTTCAATACAGTGAGGGCTGGACTTGAACACAACCTGGGCTGGGCACATGGCAAAGTAGCATATATCCAAGTGGTCTTCTGTTCTTATATCTATCTCCCTACCACTGAAAACAGAGCTGATAACTACTCCCTTTGACTGTGGTGATTTTAATGGGAATTACTACAAGGAATTGATTGACACCAGATCTGACCTGAACTAAAAGGTTTGTGAAATAGGTTCTTGGTTCTTTGTCCCCAGATAGCCAGGACTTGTATTTCTCATTTTCATTCTGAAAATCCATGTACTCTAGCTTCTCACACTCTGAGACTCCTCAATTGCTAGAGTGTTGAGTTTACACTGTCCTCATTCTTGGCTGACTTTTCTGCCATCTCTCTCAGTCTTCTGTGCTAGGGATGTACTTCTCCTTACACACACCTTGTCTCACTTTGAGTCAAGGATATCTTTTTTAAAAAATCTATTTTCTACTATGTCATCATTTGGCCTCCAATTAAAAGTCCTGGAATATCTTAGTTACTCTTTTTACTCTTTTTCCTTCTAACACAGAACTAGGCAGCTAGCCATAGGGTCAGGATGTGTACAGAACCCTACCCCTCCACACTCTGAATTGAAAGTATTTTTTATAATTTTATGCTATTTTTAATTTGTTTACTTATTATTGAGAAAGATAGGAGAGATAAAATGATAAGCACTATAATCAAATGGGCCTGGTACTGGAATCAAAATATACACATAGACAGATGGAAAATCAGAAATCAGCTCCCAAAACTACAATAACTAAGTGTGTGTGTGTGTGTGTGTGTGTGTGTGTGTGTGTGTGTGTGTGTGTGTTTCTTTATTGTGGGATTAATGGTTTACAGTAAATAGTAAAATACAATAGTTTGTACATGTTTAACATTTCCCAGTTTTCCATATAACAATTCAATCCCCTCTAGGTCCTCCTCTGCCATTATGTTCCAGGACCTGAACCCTCCCCCTTACACCAGAGTCTTTTACTTGGGTGCAATACATCAAACCCAGTCCAAGTTCTGCTTTGTGTTTTTCTTATTTTTCAACTTCCTTTTTTATTATTAGTGATTTAATAATGATCAGTAAGATTGTGGGATAAGAAAGGTACAATTCCATACAATTCCCACCAACATAGTGCCATATTCCTTCTCTTCCATCGGAAGGTTCCCTATTCTTTATCCTCTTGGGAGTATGACCCAAAGATCTCTATGGGGTGCAGAAGGTCAGAGATCTGGCTTCTGTAACTGCTTCTCTGCTGGACATGGGTGTTGACAGATCGGTCCATACCCCCAGTATGTCTCTACCAATTCTCTAGTGGGATAGGGCTCTGTCTGGGGAAGAGGGATTCCAGAACACATTGGTGAAGTCATGCGCCCAGCAGTCAACTAATTTTTACAAGGGAGCCAAAAACATCAAATAGAAAAAGGACAGCTTAATCAACAAATGATGTTGAGAAAATTGGGTTGAAACATGCAGAAAAATGAAACTGAACCACTACATTTCATCATATACAAAAGGTTAACTCCAAATGGATAACGAAGACTTAGAAGTTAGACTAAAAACGTTCAGATATTTAGAAGGAAAACATAGATAGAATTATCTTCTGGGGGCTGGACAGTAGCACCATGGGTTAGCACATGGTGTGAAGTGCAAGGACTGGAGTAAGAATCCTAGGTTCGAGCCCCCGGCTCCCCACCTGCAGGGGGGGTCTCTTCATGGGCAGTGAAGCAGGTCTACAAGTGTCTATCTTTCTCTCCCCGTCTCTGTCTTCCTCTCCTCTCTTAATTTCTCTCTGACCTATCCAACAACAACAATGGCAATAATAACAACAACAAGGGCAACAAAATGGGAAAAAAGTGGTTTCCAGGAGCAGTGGATTTGTAATGCAGGCACCGAGCCCCAGCTAGAACCCTGGAGGCAAAAAAAGAAAGACAGAAAGAAAGAAAATAATAAAAAGAAAGAATTATCTTCCGTATAAGTTTTTACAACATCTTCATTTATTCAAATCCAGTTGCAAGGAAAACAAAAGCCAAGCTAGACCATTGGAACTATATCAACCTGGGAAGCTTCTGCATGGCAAAGGAAACCACCACCATAACAAAGAAACCCCCATGGAGTGGGATAAAATCTTTATGTGTCGTACATCAGAAGAGAACTGATAATCAAAATACACAAAAAAACTCATCAAACTCAACAATAAAAATACAAAAAACCCCTTTGAAAAATAGGGGAGATAGCTGGGGAGACAGCATAATGCTTATGCAAAGTGCTTTCATGCCTGAAGCTCTAAGGTCCCAGGTTCAATTCCCAGCACTACCATAAGCCAAAGATGAGCAGGGCTCTGTTCTCTCTCTCTTTCTCTCTCTCTCATAAATATTTTTAAAAAGGAAACAGGGTGGGGGGAGATATAAGCAGAATATTCTCCAAAGAAGAGATCCAAAGTGACGACAGACATACGAAAAAATGTTCAAAGTTACTGATGATTAAGGAAATGCAAATAAAAACAATAATGAGATACCACTCTACACATGTGAGAATAGCATACATTAGAAAAGACAGAAATACCAACTGTTGGGAGGGCTGTGAGGGGAATAGGACTGCTGTTGGGAATTTGAATTGGCCCAATCCCTATGGAAAACTGTCTGGAAACTCAACAGAATTCTAGAAATGGACCTGCCTTATGACCCAGCATCTCTCTCACAGGCATTTACCGAGAGAAAACAAAAACACTTGTCAGAAAAGGCCTATGCACACCAGTGCTCATAGCAGCATAGATCCTAATAGCTCAAACTTGGAAGCAACCCAGATATCCAACAACAGATGAATGGCTAAGGATGTTGTCGTACATATGTATAATGGAGTACTATACAGCTGTTAAAAATAATGAGAACTCCTCCTTAGCAACAGAGCTTGAAGGAATTATATTGAGTGTGATAAGACAAACAAAGAATGACCAATACTGAACATCTGACTTAAAGATGGAACTTAAGAACAAAGAACAGTAAGGGCAATCATAAGGCTGAGTATGGTGTATTATAACAAAGCAAAGGACTCTGGGGAAAAAAGGAAAGGGACAGGATGAAGGGACATTGGAATTCTGTTGTGTCTCCTAGACACCAATCAAAGGGAAATGAAAGGTTGTGCCTATGTGGGTTTTTTTTCTTATCTTTCTTTTTAATTTTTTATTATTATGCCTATGTGTTAAAGACTACACTGTAAACCATTAACCCCTCAATAAATTTGTAGAAAGAAATAGAACCAGACATCATTCTGGTACACGTACTACTGAGGATCTAAGTCAGGACCTCATGTTTGAAAGTCCAACAATGTGCCAGCTCCCTAACTACAACTGATAAAAATCTTAATTATTCACATTTCCCACAAGAGAACTTTAACCTTTATCCAAAACACCCCTTACTCCTGTTCCCACTATACTGCCTTGAGATAGGTTTAGAGTCTAGTGGTGCTCATTCTCCAAGGAGTTTGGTGGTCAGAAATAAAAAAGTTTGTCATGATAACCGAGGTGAATTGGAAGGACACAAAGGTTCTTGATCTACCCAAGATGTATCTCTAGGGCTGTAACAAAGTCACAGAGAGAATTGGGAACAGGAGGGTGGAGAAGGGTTGCCTTTAGAGCCCAGGGTATAAATTAGCTTAAAAGAAGATGTGAATAACCAAACAGCTGGTATCCCCCCAGGAAGCAGGGATATCCAAACTGCTGTGGACTGTATATCCAATCTCTTAACACCTATCATCCATTAATGTGGACCAGGGTAGGCACAGTAGCCCCATCCTCTTGGAAGTCCCAGCCACCCTGTGAATGATCATCATTTCTTGAGTACACCACTGGCGCACTGAATCATGCCAACAACTACAGTTATTTCTATCATTGGTTGCATTTTTTTTTCCTGTTGGAAACTGAGGCTGAGATAGGTAGAGTACCTTCTTCAGTCATTTATGTGTGGGTTTAAATTCAAATTCTATTATGCATCCATCATGTTAGTTTCTGCCCTACACTTAGTCTCAGTTACCATATCTGTATGAAGGACTTAATCTATAGTCATTATTTCCCACCCAATAGTAGTAAAGTCTCAAATGTTTGATGACAAAAGTCAAGCTTCATAGTACAAAGTGGTATTTCCCTTTTCTCTGTCCCCCTGAAGAGAATGACATGGGTTGAAATCTGACCAAGAGAGGTTGGGGAAAGTTGGAAAATGGACAATAGTCCTGGTCTATTCTGGTAGCCATGAGAGACCAGAACAGACTTGAGAAATGTTTATCAGGCAGTGAGAGCTTCCCAAGTTTAAATCTATTAAGTATAAAATTATCCCAGAGCCCCATAGTCCATCACATGTAAACTGAAGTTTACATAACAATTTTATATTTGGTATCTCCTATATACTTAACAATCTAGTTCACTGGAAACACCCAGGAGTTGAGCAGTGAAGGGCATAATGGATCTTTGTTTGGAAAAAGAAAGAAGGAAAGGAAGAAAGAAAGAAAAGAAAAAGAAAAAGAAAAAGAAAGGAAGGAAGGAAGGAAGGATGGAAGGAAGGAAGGAAGGAAGGAAGAAAAATGTAAGCTCTTAGGCTTCGTGGCAATGTTTCATCTAAAGATGTAACTTAGTAGAAGTTGGTGTTTCTATCCACTGAGATTTTCTGGGAAAAACTATGTTGACTGCTTATTTTTCTTTTGAGTTTTATAAACAACTCGATTTCACTGTAGAAAGTTTAGAAAATGTGGGACATGACAGTGCAGTTTTAATATTTTACATGGGCAGGACCTGGTAGTGACGAATGGGGTGTTTTTGAGAAATATGCCATCACTGTTGATTTAGGAGTCAATAATAGCAAGCTAGTTTGAGAATCCAATGCTTTATCCACTATGCCACCTAAGTCACAAGCTAGTATGAAACTCAGTTTTGTCACTTACTTCAAGAATAACTTTTCCACTTGGACCCACAGTTCTCTCCAAGGTAAAAATAGTAATAGTGACTAGGTAACATTCAAAAGCCTTCCATATTCTTTCATTCTAACGTATTTCTTCAAATGTCAGGAAGACCAGTTTGCCTCAGGATAGATTTGGTGAAGATAAACAGTGCATGGGGTAGTTGGGTCCATGTCATGAAGAGTCTTGAATGCCAGATATGCCTAAGCAGAGAAAGGAAACAGAAGCTAAGACCCAGGATGGTTTGACTAAGCCTAAAAATTGTACACTTGGCCTTTTTTTTTCCAATTTAAGAACCTGAAGTTCACAGTTAGAGTGACCTAGAATGGGAACATAGCTTTACCATACACCATAAGTTAATTTAAATAGTCATGATATATGGCTGAGCCTCAGTTTTTTTTTTCCTATTTAAAGGGGAAATAGTAGTAGCCCCTACAGATATGACAGACAGTTAAATGAGACAGTGTATAAAAAGTGCCTGTGTTACTGTCCTGCTGCTTGGTTCCTTCTCTCTGATTCTGGGATTTAATTAGTACTTTCTGACCTCTGTTCTGTCTCCTCTAGTCTCACAAAGCAGATTTCAAAATATATTAAAATCCATCTATTTGTCTCCATTCCTACTGGTACCTACCTGGCTTTATTCAAATATTTTCATAAATCAACCTGATTCTATTTCTCCACTTAAATATATTTTTTCTAATTTCTCAAATTATTTTTATTACTATTTAACTAATTGCACAATCAGAAAAATATATTCTTAATCCAGTGACCAGAGTGACCCTATCAAAATTTAAGTTAAATCATGCTACTCCTGTGCTCAGAACTCTATATCTCCCTACCATAATTAGAGAAAAAACTAGACTTTCTGCAATGACCGACTCCTCCTTAGCTTTTGTATGTTATTTACTTTTTTTTATCAGAGCCACGATCAGCTCTGGTTTATGGTGGTACAGGTGATTAAACCTGGGACTTGGGACTTTGGAGCCTCAGGCATGAGAGCTTCTTTCTAAAATCATTATGCTATCTACCCCTGCCCCTTTATTTACTCTTCTTTAAATATTATTTTTTATTATTATTATTGTTAGGGAATTATGCCATAAATCATAAAGACTGGAGCTGATGTCGTTGGAGGAAAAAAAAAGAAGTTTTTATTCACGTGGACCAAGAGTTTAGATCACTCTGAGAATTCTGGTCCCCCCAAAAGGGACAGTATGAGCTTATAAAGGAGGTTCAGGCTTGAGAGCAAAAAGCATCATTACAGAAGAAAGGCTAAGGGGGTGGGACTTGTACTTGCACAGGGTCTGGTTGCCTTGGTTACTGTTATGGTTACTGCACAGCTGTGTCTGGGCAGTTAACCTTGGTTACTATAGATACAGTTAGGCACATTATCTTTTCTCTATAAAACATCTTAGTTTCTTGGCCCGCTCTTATAATGTTCAGCCTGACTTTCTCTGTCTCAATTCTTTGTTTTCACTTGCTTGACCTTCTACTTCTACACAACCACCTGCTCTGTACTCAGAGTTTCTCCACATACTCAGTTTTTCTACACATTTTTAACCCTTTTATTCTCAGTTTTTATTTTCTGTGTTGAGGCCTTCTTACAAACACACCACAATCATATTAAAAGTACATATTGTAAGCATATTCCAAGGCTAGAATTTTGGAAATTCCCTATCATTATCTTTATTTATTGGATAGAGATAGCCAGAAATTGAGAGGATAGAGGGAGTTAGTGAGGGAAAGAGAGAAACCTGCAACACTGCTTCACCACTTGCAAAGCTTTCTGCACTGCAGGTGGGGACTGGAAACTTGAACCCAGGTCCTTGTGCACTGTAACATGTGTGCTCAACCGAGCCCACCACCACCTGGCCCCTTCATTTACTCTTTAGCCACACTGTTTCCTGATATTTCTTCAGTAGAGGACAGATATGCTTTTATTTTCCTGTTAGCCCTTTATTAGAATCCTTTCCTTGTAGTTCATTCCAGTACCTCTCCCATATTTTTATTTATTTTTCTTTTTCAGATAGAGAGAGAGACACAGAGAGGTAGAAAGAAAGAGTGAAAGGGATCACAGCACCAAAGCTTCCCTCAATGCTGTGGGTGCCAGGCTCAAACCTGGGTTGCATGCATGGCAAAGCAGCACACGATTCAAGTGACCTATTTTGCTGGCCTCCCTCTTCCATATTTCTAAATGAGATCCTTGCAGACCACATTTAATTTTGCAAACCCTTCCCTCCCATGACTCCTGACCCTCCCTCCTACTCATTTTTCTATGCAGCACTAACTATAACTGTGTGGTATATCAGAACATTTGTTACCTATTCTTGTCTCATCCCACTAGAAGATAAGCTTTATAAAGCCAGGGATTTTTCTGTTCACTATTAATATCTCCATGCATAGGTAGAGTGATCATCAGCTTGTATGCAATAATTATATGTTCACTGAACTAATTAATTGAATGGTCTCTTACTGCATATCAAACTTTACATTAAGCAGTTTGCATATACATTATCTCATAGATCCCACTATATAATGCAAGCACTGTTACGATTTCTATTTTACACAGAAAAAAAAGAAAAAACCCTGAAGGGAGTCGGGTGGTAGTGCAGCAGGTTAAGCGCAGGTGAAGTAAAGCGCAAGCACTGGCTAAAGGATCCCGGTTCGACCCCCTGGCTCCCCACCTGCAGGGGAGTAGCTTCACAAGTGGTGAAGCAGGTCTGCAGGTATCTATCTTTCTCTCCCCCTCTCTGTCTTCCCCTCCCCTCTCCATTTCTCTCTGTCCTATGCAACAACGATGACATCAATAATAACTACAACAATAAAACAACAAGGGCAACCAAAAAAAGGAAATAAATAAATTTTTTTTTTAATTTAAAAAAGAAAAAAAACCCTAAAACTCTAAGAGGTGATGTGATAGTAACTACCAAAGTCAAAGAGGGAGCAGGAATACCATGAGTATGAATATAATCTAGACAAAAATTGTGATAGGTTTTGGGTGGGGAGTCAAAGGTTGAAAGAAACACTGGGATACAGATTGGTTTTGTGCTCAGGATGGGATTTTGTTTCTTGAAGTCAAATCTTACATTTGTTGGCATGCATACACGTGTATCTGTGTGCGTGTGCATGTGCATGTGCGTGCGTGCGTGCGTGCGTGTGTGTGTGTGTGTGTGCATGTGTTAGAGATTTATGTATTTATTCTGAGGGAGGAAGAGAGAGAGAGAGGTTGAGGGAGACCAGAGCACTGATTAGCTCCTGCACAAGGCAGAAGTACCAGTGATTGAACTTGGGACCTCTGCATTCTTTCATGCAAGTCTTGGGTTTTTTGTTTTTGTCTTTTTTTCAACAATTCACAAAAAATTTCAACAGTTCAAACTTTATTAATGCTATCTATTCAACAATTCAAATTTTACAAATGATATATATTTCAAGTGTAAAAGAAAATTTGGATCTAGAACTATGCTGAATTTGAGCCTGCAGGATTCTGTCATCTTGAGGGTCTGGTTTTAAGTAAAAGCCACAACTGACTTACATACCTAAGACTAGTGGATATAAAAGTAAGAAAGTTAACTACCCACATGGTTTTTCCTCTCTTTCCTTTTTTTCCTAAACTCTCTTCATCTTTATTTAATTTGTACATATTTGTAAAACATCCAATTCCTCTGATCTGCCATCTATTGACATGTGACAAGGAAGATTAAGAAAAAAAAGATCAAGAATGTTTGTCCCATACTCAATGTAATATATCCCCAGTGCCTACAAAAGTGTTTGACACGCAGCAGACACTCACTATATAACTGTGAAATGATTCTCTGTCTAGAAAAACAGTCTTCCTCCTAGGAGAATGGGCAATAAGAAGAACGGAAATATCTTTTTAGCAGTATCATGGGTCAGTCTCATGTCTTCTTGGTGATATGAAAGACTGCATCCTGCCCTACAGAGATTTCCTCCAAGTCATTGTAGTGGTAGGGGTGGGAGGGAGTATTTAATGGAAATCCAACTAACAAGAGGTGCAAGTAACCTTCTAATACACCTTCTTAAAACATTTTTACCTTCTTAGCTCTCAAAAATGACAGAGAAGGACATCACTCATCCAGAGAAATGTGTTAGTCTCTAAGAGAATAAAATAGTTTGAACAATAAAAATTATTAGTTATCTGTTGGAGCTTTGGAAAGGATATATGGATATTATGATTTGCTGAGAAAAAAATGTCAAAGTCCCATTCAATGAAATTTCATAATTTAAGGCACAGAGGAAAAGGCCAGGGGACTGACAGCATGAGGGAGACTAGACACAAAAGGAGTACCAAGAAATGGGAACTCATTTCTTTTTTAAATTGTACACTTCCTGTTTTTTGTCTAATTTTCTCTTTAACAGCTGAGTTCTGCTCAGCTCTGGCTTATAGTGAATGCTACTAGATATTGAAGCCAGGACCTCTGGTGCCTCAAACTTAAGAGTCTGTGCACAAAACCACTGTGCTCTTCTCCAATACACAAATATCATCTTCTAGATATTTGCTATCTTGTCAGACTTGCAGCAAACCAAGCTATTTTAACACTTTGCATTCCATTGATATGCAGATGATTTCCAAATCTTTCCTTTCTTTGGGAGGCCATGTTAAAGAGGCTGAGACTTGACTTTATTGTGCTCAGAAGAAATTGCAGGAAGGGAGGGAATTCATGACAAGAGAGGGTGGAAAGTGACTACAGTCTCCCAGAGGGCTTGAAATCGGGTCATATTTACTGATTATCAAAGAATGGAAACACACACACTGAATTTTTAATTCTATCTTAACTTAGATTTTTTAAATAAATTTTTATTTATTTATTTTCCCTTTTGTTGCCCTTGTTGCTTTTTATTGTTGTGTAGTTATTACTGTTGTTGTTATTGATGTCATTATTCGATAGGACAGACGGAAATGGAGAGAGGAGGGGAAAACAGAGAGGGGGAGAAAGATAGACACTGCAGACCTGCTTCACTGCCTGTAAGGTGACTCACCTGCAGGTGGGGAGCTGGAGCTTGAACCGGGATCATTATGCTGGTCCTTGTGCTTTGTGCCATATGCACTTAACCCACTGCGCTACCGCCCAACTCCCCTTAAATTAGATTTTAAACACACAACAACGTTTAAACTTTTACTATTTAAACTGTTTTTACTAATAGATAATAATGACTTCCCTAGAACTGAAGCTAATAATTAATTTTTATTTTTAAATCATTAGTTAAACTACATTCTCTTTAGGGAATAATGTCAGGACCAAAGAATGGTTTGCTACAATTGGGTCATCTTTATGCTTCCCAGCATGCTTAAACTAGAAATTACAGGAAGTCAAGTAGTGGCACATCTAGTTGACTGCACACATTACCATGCACAAGGACTCAGGTTCAAGCCATCATCTTCACCTGTTGGGTGGAATTTTAAAAAATATTTATTTATTTATTCATTCCCTTTTGTTGCCCTTGTTGTTTTATTGCTGTAGTTATCATTGTGTTGATGTCACTGTTGTTGGATACGACAGAGAGAAATGGAGAGAGGAGGGGAAGACAGAGAGGGGGAGAGAAAGATAGACACCTGCAGACTTGCTTCACCGCCTTTGAAGTGACTTCCCTGCAGGTGAGGAGCCAGGGGCTCCAGCGGGATTCTCTACACGGTTCTTGCACTTTGCACCAAGTGCAATTAACCTGCTGCTCTACCACCCAGCTCCCCACTGGGTAGACTCTTTATGAGTGGTCAAGCGGTGCTGCAGGTGTCTCTCTCTCCTTTTATATCTCCCTTTTCCTTCTTAATTTCTCTCTGTCTCTATCCAATACAATATATTTTTAAAGAAAGTCTTTTCGACAGCCCCTTTGGTCCACCTGAATGTTAGCTGTTGTGCTTGGACAGAAATTAGTAAAGTCAAGGGTGCCTTGGCTTATACCTAAAATAGACCTACTAGTTTTTTTCCAAAATGGAGATCATAAAACTCATATGCCATATTATAAATTCTATCATCAAAAACCCTGGGGTGAGGGTGAGGGGGGCTGGGGGTAGGGGTGGGTGGGTGGGAAGGGACGCAGTCTTTTGGTGGTGGGAATGGTGTTTATGTACACTCCTATTAATTTGTAGTCATGTAAATCACTATTTAATTAATATGAGAGGGGAAAAACTGATTGTATGTCTCAAAGTTTTTAAAGCATAGACTGAGTCTTTTCAATACATAGGCTGAGTCTTTCATATGTTGACTCTCTCAAAAACCTAAACCAGGGAGAACAGAAGCAACCAGTGGCACAGCTATATAAAAGATGCTGGGTATTGTACAGCAAATCCTAACAAAGGGACTTTTCAAAGTTAACCCAATTACCAAATAATGTGATGATAACAATAACTCTCCATTGTCTTTTTGAACCCTAAGACATCAGGAACCTCATATTTCCACTATAGAGCCTATATTTCCCCCAGTCCTGGAACCTTAGGGTGGGGCCCACTTTCCTGCATGCTTCTCTCAATTCATATCAAATAATATTGCATCCACTGATCACAACCTAATCAATGTAAAGAGTACCACCCCAGTATGCTTCACTTCAGACTGTGTCCAGAGACTTCAGCTGTGGAATGACAACCCTTCAGCTTCATTACTCAGGTGAGACCTTTCCTTTCATAGTATTCTCTAATTCCATTCCAGGTGGTTCACTACCTAACAAAGTCCCAAAACCTAGATATAGACCAGGTCTCCTGAGATAGAGCATATGTTCAAACTAGGGAAAAATATATACCTGAAAGCAAAAGTACACAATAGTCTGCAGTGAGTACCCCCCAACACTTCATTTGCACTATTCCAGCTGTTAGGTCCATAATTGTTCAACAATTTGTTTGGCTTTGTGTGTTAACTCTCTTTTCAGCCAACAGGTTCCAGATGCCATCATGATGCTGACCAAACGTCCCTGGACAGATGACCCCACCAATGTGTCCTGGAGCTCTGCTTCCCCAGAGCCCCACCCTACTAGGGAAAGAGAGAGGCAGGCTAGGAGTATGGATTGACCAGTCAACACCCATGTTCAGCAGGGAAGCAATTACAGAAGTCAGACCTTCCACCTTCTGCATCCCACAATGACCTTGGGTCCATACTCCCAGAGGGATAAAGAATAGGAAAGCTATCAGGGGAGGGGATGGGATACGGAGATATGGTGGTGGGAACAGTGTGGAGTTGTATCCCTTTTATCCTATGGTTTTATTAATGTCTCCTTTTTTAAATAAATTAAAAAATAAAAATAAAAAAAGAAAGATCACACTCCAGCTATGACACCATTTCCCCAGACAATAACCTGCACCCACATGCATGTTAGCTGTCATACTCAGGTAAAAACTAGTAAAGTCATGGGCCCCTTGGGATATACCTAAAATAGACCTACTAACTTTTTCCAAAAAAGAGAGTCCAAATCTTCATCTGCAATAGTCTTGCCTTTAGGTTCATGATTAATCAACAATTTGTTCTGCTTTATATCTTAACTTTTTTTTTAGTCACCAGGTTCCAGATGATAACATGATGCCAAGCAGACTTCCCTGGACAGACAACCTCACCACGTGTCCTGGAGCACCGCCACCCCAGTTCCCTGCCCCACTAGGGAAAGAGAAAGATAGGCTGGGAGTATGTATCAACCTGTCAATGCCCATGTTCAGTGCAGAAACAATTACAGAAGCCAGACCTTCCACCTTCTGCACCTCATAATGACCCTAGGTTCATACTCCCAGAAGGGTAAAGAACAGGAAAGCTATCAAGGGAGGGGAGTGAACAGGGAGTTCTAGTGGTGGGAATTGTGTGGAAGTGTACCCCTCTTATACTATAGCCTTGTCAGCATTTCTGTTTAATAAATAAAAATTAAAATGAAAAGAAAAAGCACAGTTGTACCATAGTACTAAATAACAGATTATTTCATAGTATTCCATTAGCTTCTTTCACTCAGGTATGCTTTACCAAGCTTAGGACCTTTACAAAAAGATTTATTTATTTTCTGATGTTTCAGGGCATCATTTTAACACCAGGGATCAAATCCAGGACCTTGTGAATGCCAGTCCTGTGTTCCCTCTGTTGAGGCAACTACCCTGTCTCAAGAAGTTTCCTTTTATGATAAATCATAATTTCCTTTGTTATTTAAATCTCTCTGTTGGAGAATGGGCCCACTGTCCCAGAAGTCCAGGCCTTTGTTTCCATAAGGTCCAAGCGGGTTGACCCCAACTCTCCCTTCCGTTTGAGACAAGGGAGGGTCTCCCTGGTCTCTGGAATTTATGACGGCTGGACCCCTGAACATAGGCACCTTTCTACACATACCACCTCTCCCCCACCTTCTTTCTTTAATTAAAAGCCATGGATTGCTGTGTGCGGTTAACCTTAAAACTGCCAAGAAACATCCTGATTACTCAGCTTCCTCCCTTCACACTCACCTACCCACCCCCCCAACCCCCCACTGCCCTAAAGTGCCTGCAATTTACCTCTGGAAAATGTACATCGTAAAGCTTGTGACCAAACCTTGTTTGGTAATCTTTCACTGTGATCAGTCTGTGACTGTGCATTGTATTGCTGTGTGTTTGGGTTAATGGTTACCTCAACCTTACCCCCGAATTATGGGTATATCTGCCCGCCTTTTCTTCCAATAAATGAAATGGGTTGCCCACCTTTCTGAGGCCACTTCTGGAGCTGAATGACTCTGAGTCTCTCTGTGCACATTGTCCTGACATGCAGAGTTACCCCGGGACTCCCTGGAGAGCCGCTCTGACCCTTGTCCCTTATGGCCAGGGGCGCAGGAAACCCAGAGCAGTCTGTATCTCTCCTTTCATCACCACACTGCAGTATATGCCATTCCATCATTGTTTATTTTCACCTGTGTGAAAATAACAATAATAACTATGGTATTATTGGACTTTAAATTTATTAGCAATAATAATGAATATTACCAGGTTGGGGAGATAGCATAATGGTTTTGCAAACAGACTCTCATGCCTGAGGCTTTGAAGTGCCAGGTTCAATGCCCCAAGCCACCATAAGTCAGAGCTGAGCAGTGCTCTGGTACTACTACTACTACTACTACTACCACTACTACTAATAGTAATAATAATAATAATAAATATTACCATAATGATTAACTGTGGGTGAGGTGTAATATAAAGACCAGTGCATTCAGAGTCAGTAGTCTTAATTTAATCTCACTTTCATCTCTTGACAGTAGGAAAGGAAGAAGAAATTGTTACGGAGAAAGACTTTAATTTGCACCTTTACAATTTAAGGAAGAAGAAATTGTTAGGGAAAAAAAGAGTATAACTTAGCATCTTACAGTACAGGAAATTGGAAATTTACAAAACGTAACCTTTCTTCAATACTGTGTTCATCTGTAATTGATGGTGAGTGAATTAACTGAGATGCTTGTCAAGGTTTTTATATTTCTGTAGGTGTTATTTGAATCTTGTGAAAAGAATTTATCTTTTCTGAGTTTCAGGTTTTTTAAGCAGTTAATACATATAGTTCATAACTATAAGTCATAATCAATAATCATAAATCAAAGTGATATATGTGAAATGGCCTTGTAAATGCTGAACTCTATGTACAATATCAGCAACGACTATAAAAATCTCCTTCAATATGTTGCCCCATTACACCCAATGCCCTTCATTCTTCAGTTGCATTTCTCAGTCCATACCATCTGACACTGCATCTACTGCTCTCAGCCAAGTCAGTGCAACCAGTACCACCTTGACATGTTTCACTTTGGACATTGTCCAGAGATGTCAGGCCTGGAATGCCAACCCTTCAGCTCCATTACTCAGGTGAGACCTTTCCTAGCTTATAGGACTCCTTAATTCTACTTCAGGTGGTGCACTTCCTATCAAAGGCACAGAACCTAGATATACACCAGGGTCAATGAGACAGGGCACGTGTGCACATGTATCCATAAGTTATGGAAAACATACACCTTAAAATAAAAGCTCACAGTAGTCTACAGTGACTTAATAAGTAGAGCAAGCAAGCAGAAAGACCTAAAAAAGACACCAGAAAGCACTTAACCAAATAGTTTCTACTTAGACATAGATACTCTCCTCATCTACTACCTATTTCACTTTCCTCGATCACTCTTAGTCCAGCTGTGTTACCCAAAGTAAGATAAGCCAGATAAGGGCAAGAGACTGGCACGCTTCAGTGATAGCTCTCTTGGTCATTACCAGGCCACCCCATCATCTGGGGCTCTAGTCAGGGAATTCTGGGGTTCTCACATAGATATGATGGGCCTAGACCTCTAACAGATCCTTGTCTTCACTGGTCATCTCCATCAGGAACAATATCATGGACCCTCTTGTGGGCCTCTCCAGGACCTTGCCCTCAATGTGGAACAAAAATGGTAGGATCAGCCCCACTCTCCAAAGGGAGACTGGGTCAACATACTCTGCCACTCAAGGAAGATGGGCCCTATAATTAATGCAGCATAGAATGTTCCTAGCTGTGACCACAGAATATGAGCTCAGACCTACAGGGATGCAGTGGTTACACAGGCTCCTGTGCTGAATATGGGCCCCAGATCAGATGGATGGGGTTTACAGTTAATGATATACACATACTTTTCCCATATTTGGGAGCTACTCTCTGCCCTGATACAACTTTCTAATCTTATTCCCAACTCTGACACCATCTCCCCAGAAAATATCTTTAGCCCACCTGCATGTTAGCCGTTGGGCTAAAGCAAGAATTAGTAAAGTCATGGGCCCCTTGGAATATACCTAAAGTAAACTTCCTAGCTTTTCCCAAAATGGAGAACCCAAATCTCATCTTCTATATTCTTACCTTTAGATTCCTGATTATTAAAAATTTTGTTCTGCTTTATATCTTACCGCCTTTCAGCCACCAAGTTGCAGATGCTACCATGATGCTAACCTGACTTCCCTGGGAAGATGACCTTACCAATAATATGTCCTGCCCCATTACAGAAAAACAGAAACAGGCTGGGAGTATGGATCGACCTGTCAATGCTCATGTCCAGCGGAGAAGCAATTACAGAAGCCAGACCTTCCACCTTCTGCAGCCCATAATGATCCTGGGTCCATATCCCAGAGGGATAAAGAATAGGATAGTTTCCAATTGAGGAGATGGGATGCATAACTCTGGTGGTGGGAATTGTGTGCAATTGTACCATTCTTATCCAACAGACTTGTAGTTCATAATTAAATCAATTTAGAAAAAGAAAAAGGAAATATGGCTTTAGAATCACAGAGCCAAGGAAAGAAAAATGGCCGAAATAAAATTTAAGTTTGAGAAGAGTGTAGGTTTAGCACAAAGTGATCCTGGCTATATTAACTATTCTATTTGTTGGAAATGGATTTAAGCCTATTAAAATAAAGCAGATCAAGCACTCTGAGTAAAGAGAGAGGGCGGGAGAGAGAGAGATTGAGGATGATCCTTCCTTTAGCATTGTTTTTGTCAGTAAGATATTTACTTTTAAATATTTATTTATTTATTTATTCTCTTTTGTTTCCCTTGTTTTATTGTTGTAGTTATTATTGTTGTCATCATTGTTAGGACAGAGAGAAATGGAGAGAGGAGAGGAAGACAGAGAAGGGGAGAGAAAGATAGACACCTGCAGACTTGCTTCACTGCCTGTGAAGTGACTCCTCTGCAGGTGGGGAGCTGGGGGCTCGAACTGGGATACTTATGCCAGTACTTACGCTTTGCGCAACCTGCGTTTAAACTGCTGCGTTTAACTCCCGTCAGTAAGATATTATCAGGGGACTTGGGACAGGATGCAGTATTCAGAAAAAGTGGATATACAACAGGTTGAAGATAATTTTGCACTGTTAGAAACCTTCACAGGAAATTCTTATTATATGCTTTGCTATATGTCAGTCCCTTAGGAAATTTGGTAATAAGCTATATGATTATGAGCTACAAACAATTCTACTCATAATTTCAGAAACTTGCTTATGAACAGGTTTTAAGAAAACATTCTTCCAAGGGGGGGCAGAGAGGGAGATTGCTTATTATTTAATGCTGAATGTGTTCTTTTATTTTATATTTGGGGGAATGGAAAAAGGTAAGCAGAGATTTATCTATTTCTAGCTACCCTTTAAGGTACTTAATCCCAAAGCTAAGAGTATTTTCATAATGAACAAATGTTTTTAAAATTAGCAGGTGTGACTTTGAATCCATTAAATTGATTTCATTCGTATTCATTTGGCATCAGTTATCTTATCTTAGAACTTCCAACCTGCAGTGTCAATTTAAAATCTTGAGAAAGCAATGAAATGAAGCTAGTATAATCCAGCACATCTTGGTTGACTCATTGGAAAGGAAGAACTCAAATACAGAAAATATTTTCCCTTGTCTGCCTTACCACTCATTTCACTTTTATATTTCAGTGGCATGAGCATAAGATTGGTGTACTGGTCTAAAGTCTGTCTTTGGCACTACCTTTCAACCAGTTCAATTTTATCCACATTATGGTATTTCACTGTAGAGTAACCCAAAGAGCTGTAGTGCACAGGTTACAAATACACAACTTGGACTGTAGTGACCTGAGTTGTCTGGAGTTTTTAGTACTAGTCCAGTGTACTGTTTGGATGTTCTGGTGGCAAAAAGCTGGTCTCTAAATCACTTGAAATAAGGTAATTTAAAATAAAGTGTGGGTGGAGGAGATAGTATAATGGTTATGCAAACAGATTCTCCTGTCTGAGGCTCTATGGTCACAGCTTTAATCCCTCCCCCCCCCCAGCACCATAAGCAAAAGCTGAGCAGTGCTCTGGTAAAAAATAACTAAATACATAAAGTAAAATAAGATAAAATAAAATAAAATAAAGTGTGGCTCATAAGCTTGCATAAAAGTAGCTAAACCGATAACTATCTAAGATTTTATGAGAACTATAGTGGTTATTGGTGTGTGTGTGGGGGTGACAACAGAAATTTGGTAGTAGATATGGTATAGATCTAATTTCATCTACCACTATTAAAAAATATTCTTGTCTTTCAACTTTTTTATTTATTAGGACAGAGATAAATTGAAATATATATATATACCACAAATTTTGGCAAACTTTCCCAGGAATTTGGATCCTTTGCCCAATTGTGTAATTGTTTGGATTATGGATTTGAGACTTTCTCATTCCCTAATCTAGACTGGAAGATGGTCAGAAACAGTGATGTCTTTTACTACACATACCCTCAGAGATCTTGTGAGCTCCAGCACATAGCACATAGAAAGCGGTTTCAGCAGCATATGCCACCATGGCACATGGGAGGTTTAGCCTCTGATAACTGCACAGCTATGCTAGGGAGGTTTTCACCTCTGATAGCTGATTCACAGATTCCACTATGAGGTTATGTCAGAAAAGATTTTTCCACCATTTATCTCCTGACTTGGTCCCCTACAAATTCCCCCCTACAAGTGGGAACGGGGGACTTGAACCTATGCATAGTAATATGTGTATTCAACAAGCTGTGCTACCACCTGGGCCCCTCATAAACCACTATTAAATCACGAGTAATTTTTTTAAAAAAATTTCAAGTGTGACTAAAGTAAGAAATCAGTCGGAGTACATTTTTGTTTCCTTTCAAAGATATATCTTTGATATTATTAAGAAAATCAGAATCTTGAGTATTCTTCCTTAGTTTGCTTTACAAATTTTAAATTGATAATTCAAATTAAAACTAATTTGTGGAACTACAAAATTATAATTTAAAAATAAATAGATGAATAATATGAAAAGGAAAGAAAATTAGAATCTTGAACACAACTACCTATTTTTGGATTGGGAGTTCATCTTCTCTTTCCTTATGAAAATCCTAGAAAAGGGGCTTATTTTCCATGGATTCTCCCAAGGGTGCAAATACTGGAGTTATAATGTCTTTCCTTGTTCCTCTTCACAGAACTATTTTTCATCATTCAGTTTATTGGAGGAATAATGGTTTACACTATATTTGTTGGCATTGGGTACAATTTCTCATCTCCCTGTGCCAGGTATCTGCAAAACACCCCCAAACCCCATCCACATCTTCCTTTTCCCTCCTTCCTGAATTGTTTGCCTTGATAAAATACATAATATCCGATTCAACTTTTACTTTTAGTTTTCCTTTTCTGTCCTTATGTCTTTCTCTTTTAAAAAATTCTTTATTGGGGGATTAATGGTTTATAGATGACAGTAAAATACAATAGTTTGTACATGCATAACATTTCCAGTCTTCCAAATAACAATTCAACCCCCACTAGGTCCTTCTCTGCCATCATGTTCCAGGAGCTGAACCCTCCCCTCACCCCACCTCAGAGTCTTTTACTTTGGTGCAATACACCAACTCCAGTCCAAGTTCTGCTTAGTGTTTTCCCTTATGATCTTGTTTTTCAACTTCTGCCTGTGAGTGAGATCATCCCATATTCATTCTTCTGTTTCTAACTTATCTCACTTACTATGATTTCTTCAAGCTCCATCCAAGATGGGGTGAATAAGGTGAAATCACCATTTTTAATTGCTGAGTAGTATTCCATTGTGTATATAGGCCACAGCTTGCTCAGCCACTCATCTATTGTTGGACACCTGGGTTGCTTCCAGGTTTTAGCTATTACAAATTGTGCTACTATGAACACAGGTGTACACAAATCTTTTCAGATGGGTATATTTGGTTCCTTAGGTTATATCCCCAGGAGAGGAATTGTAGGGTTATAGGGTAGGTCCATTTCTAGCCTTTTATAATGTGAGCGCTTAACCAGGTGCTCCACTGTCTGGCCCCTCATTTCTAGCCTTCAGAGAGTTCTCCAGACTGCTCTCCACAGGGGATGGATAAATTTACACTCCTGCTAGGAGTGCAGGAGGGTTCCTTTGTCCCCACAACCTCTCCAACATTTGTTACTGCTACCTTTTCTGATGTGACACTCTGACAGGAGTGATCTGGTATCTCATTGTTATCTTTATTTACATTTCTCTGACCATCAATGACTTGGAGCATTTTTTCATATGTTTGTTGGCCTTTTGGATCTCTTCTATGCAGAATGTTCTGCCCATATCCTTTCCCCATTTTTGGATGGGGTCATTTGTTTTCTTGTTGCTGAGTTTGGTGAGCTCTTTATATATTTTGGTTATTAACCTCCTGTCTGATGTTTGGCATGTAAGGATCTTCTTCCATTCTCTCTCTTTTTAAAATTTTATTTTATTCATAAAAAGGAAACACTGAAAAACCATAGGATAAAAGGGGTACAACTCCACACAATTCCCACCACCAGAACTCCATATCCCATCCCCTCCCTTGATAGCTTTCCTGTTCTTTAACCCTCTGAGAGTATGGACCCAGGGTCATTGTGGGGTGCAGAAGGTGGAAGGTCTGGCTTTTGTAATTGCTTCCCCGCTGAACTTGGGCATTGACAGGTTGATCCATGCTCCCATCCTGCCTCTCTATTTCCCTAGTGGGGCGGGGCTCTGGGGAATTGGAGCTCCAGGACACACTGGTGGAGTTGTCTGTCCAGTTTATTCCCTTTTGTTGCCCTTGTTGTTGTATTGTTTTAGTTATTATTGATGCTTTTGTTCTTGGGTAGGACAGAGAAATGGAGAGAGGGGAAGACAGGGAGTGGGAGAGAAAGACCTGCTTCACCTCTTGTGAAGTGACTCCCCTGCAGGAGGGAGCCCGAACTTGAACCTTACCCTGTTCCTTGTGCTTTGCACCACATGCGCTTAACCCACTGTGCTTCCGCTAGACTCCCAGGATCTTCTTCCATTCTGTGGGAGTTCTCTTTGGGTGGTGGCCTCTTTTGCTGTGCTGAAGTTTTTTTAATTTGATGTAGTCCCATCAGTTTACTTTTTATTTACTTTTCTTTGTAATTGGATTCATATCATTGAAGATGCCTTTAAATTTTAGACAGAAAAGAGCTCTGCCAATATTTTCCTGTAAGTATTTGATAGTCTGGTCTAACATCCAAGTCCTTAGTCTATTTGGAATTTACTTTTGTGTTTGGTGAAATATAGTGGTTCAGTTTCATTCTTCTGCATGTTTCAACCCCATATTCCCAACACTGTTTGTTGAAGAGACTCTCCTTTCCCCCATTTAATAGTCTGGGCACCTTTTGTCAAAGATTAGATGTCCATAGGAGTGGAGGCTGTCCTTGTCTCTTTACCACAAGGGTTATTGCCAAGGCTTGGAGCCTCCACCATCCCCAGTAGCCATTTCTTTCTTTTTGACACAGCATGAGAGACAGAAAAAGAGGAAGACAGATAAAGAGAGGAGAGATACCTGCAGCACTGCTCCACCACTTGTGAAACTAGCCTTCTGCAGGCAAGGATAGAGGACTAAAATTCTGATCCTTGCATATAACAACATGTATGTTCTATTGGCTGAGCCACCACCTATCCCCTTCTCAGTGCGTTAAGAAGGTAATCAATTCTCCCATTATTCATAGGAAAATTGAGGTGAGATCAGTCAGGTTAATTTCCAAAGACACGCAGCAAGGCATACTCATAAGAATGCTCAGTTAAGGGGAGTCGGGCGGTAGTGCAGCAGGTTAAGCGCAAGTGGCGTAAAGCACAAGGACTGGCATAAGAATCCTGGTTCAAGCCCCTGGCTTCCCACCTGTACGGGAGTGGCTTCACAAGCAGTGAAGCAGGTCTACAGGTGTCTTTCTCGCCCCCTCTCTGTCTTCACCTCTTCTCTCCATTTCTCTGTGTCCTACCCAACAACAACAATAATAACTACAACAATAATAAAACAACATGGGCAACAAAAGGGAAAATAAGTAATAAAAAAAGAATGCTCAGTTAAATAAAAATTATCTCCCTCAGTCTCTGCTGATAGATTCAAATTCAAAACACTCTATATGTCTGATATTTGAAGATGCACACAGCTCCTTAAATGGCAAGCAGGGCTGCCCCTAATTACTACGTAGTAATGCAACTTTATCCCCTTTTGTTTCCATCTCATCTGTTTTTGTTATGCTGAGTTAAGTGAGACTCCTAAAAGCAGCATAAGATTAGACTGTATTTTCTGACTTACCTCCCATTCTATACCTTTTAACAGATGAGTTTAAGCCTCTGATATTTAGTAAAATTATAAATTAAAATATCCTGACATCATTATTTTATACAGGCATTGAGTACTCTTATTTTTATGAGTTTCTTTTTATATTTTTTTATTTTATTGGATAAAGGCAGAGAGAATTGAAAGGGAAAAAGGAGATAGAAAAGGAGAAAGACTAGGGAGTCGGGCAGTAGCGCAGCGGGTTAAGCACTCCTTACACCAGTGTAAGGATCCCGGTTAGAGCCCCCGGCTCCCCAACTGCAGGGGAGTCGCTTCACGGGCAGTGAAGCAGGTCTGCAGGTTTCTATCTTTCTCTCCCCCTCTCTGTCTTCCCCTCCTCTCTTCATTTCTCTCTGTCCTATACAACAACAATGACATCAGTAATAACTACAACAATAAACAAGAAGGACAACAAAAGGGAATAAATAAATAGATATAAAAAATTAAAAAAAGAAAAGGAGAAAGAGAGGCCAGGCTGTGGCACACCTGGTTAAGTGCATACATTAGAGTGCACAGGGACCTGGGTTCAAGCCCCTGGTCCCCACCTGCATAGGGAAGCTTCACAAGTGGTGAAGCAGGGCTGCAGGTGTCAGTCTCTCTCCCTATCTTTCCGTTCCTCTCAATTTCTCTGTTTCTATCCAATAATAAATAAATAATAAACAAATTTTTAAAAGAGAGGAGAAAGACACCTGCAGCACTACTTCACTACTGTGAATTTTCCCTCCTGCAGGTGGGGGGTGGGTGGGGACTTGAACCAAGGTCCTTACAACATGGTAATATGTGCACTTAACCAGGTATGTCAACACCTGGCCACTATTTTTTATGAGTTTCTTTAGAGCTTTTTGTAGAATTGGCTTAGTGGTGATAGATTCCTTCAGTTTTTCATTGTCTGAGGTTTTCATCCTTCCATCCTGTCCAATTAAAGTCTGACAGGATAGAATACTCTTGATTGGTAGCCTTTCTTGTTGAACATTTTAAATATCTTGCCATTCCTTTCTGGCTTTTAGAGTTCTGTTGAAAGACCTGCTGATAGTTTTATGGTTTTCCTGTTTGTGACTTTTTGTACTCCTCTTGCTACCTTCAGGATTCCTTCCTTATCGTTGGTCTTTGGCAAATTAATTATAATACGTCTTAGTGTGTGCAACTTTGGGTTTATTCTGTTTGGAGCAGATGTCTTTATCTTAGTTTGTTATTTTTTAGCATTTTATTGAGTAGTTAATATTGTGTGTGTGTGTGTGTGAGAGAGAGAGAGAGAGGGAGGGAGGGAGAGGGAGAGAGAGAGAGATGGGGGAAGGAGAGGGAGAGGGAGAGAGAGAAAGATATTTAATAATGATTAACAAGATTGTACGATAAGGAGGGTTACAATTCCACACAATTCCCACCACTAGAGTTCTGTATCCCATCTCCTCCACTGGGAGGTTTACTATTCTTTATCCCTGTGGGAGTATGGATCCAAGATCTTTATGGAGTGCAGAAGGTGAAAGGTCTGGCATCTGTAATTGCTTCTCCACTGGACATGAGCATGGGCATTGGTAGGTTGATCCATACTCCCAGCCTGTTTTTTTAAATTAATTTATTTTTATTGGGGATGGGGTTAATGATTTACAGTCAATAATAAAATACAGTAACAAAAAACAAAATACAGTAGTTTGTACATGTATAACATCTCTCCATTTTCCATATAACAATTCAGCCCTCTCTAGGTCCTCTGACATCATGTTCCAGAACCTAAATTCTCCCCTCCACCCTAGAGTCCTTTACTTTGTTGCAATACACCAAACCCAGTCCATGTTCTGTTTTATGTTTTCTTATTTTTCAACTTCTTTTTAAAAAATTACTATTGGTGATTAAATAATAATCGACAAAATTGTGGGATAAGAGGGCTACAGTTCATACAGTCCCCACCACCAGCGTACCATATTCATCCCCTCCATTGAAAGATTCCCTATTCTTTATCCTCTGGAAGTATGAACCAAAAACAGGGTGCAGAAGATCATAGGTCTGCTTTCTTTAATTGCTTCTCTGCTAGACATGGGCATTGGCAGGTTGAGACATACCCCCAGGCTGCCTCTACCTTTCCCTAGAGTGGTAGGGCTCTGGGGAGGTGGGGTTCCAGAACACATTGGTGAGCTCCTCTGCCCAGGGAAGGCAGGCCACTCCCAAACTGTTTTATAATTCAGTGGTTGATAAATGGGTACAAATTTTTTATCTCTCATTATAGATGTCTTAAAACCATTCTCACTCTCAAATTATGTTCTTTCCCACCATCATGTACCAGGATCTTAACACCTTCTCCACCCTACTCCTTTTCCTTCCTACCTCAGAGTTCTTTGCTTTGGTGCAATACACCAAACCCAGTGGAAATTTTGTGTTTTCTCTTTATATCTTTGTTTCTCTTTTACATATATATATATATATTTATTTATTTTTATTTACTTACTTTCCCTTTTGTTACCCTTGTTTTTTATTGTTGTTGTAGTTATCATTGCTGTTGTTGATGTTGTCATTGTTGGATAGAACAGAGAGAAATGGAGAGAGGAGGGGAAGACAGAGACGGGGAGAGAAAGATAGACACCTATAGACCTGCTTCACCGCTGTGAAGCGACTCCCCTGTAGGTGGGGAGCTGGGGCCTCAAACCGGTATCCTTATGCCAGTCCTTGGGCTTTGCACCACGTGTGCTTAATCCACTGCACTACCGCATGACTCCCATGATTTTATTTCTTAAGTCCCACCGTTGAATGAGGTCATTCAGCATTCTCCTTCTCTTTTTGGCTTATCTCATATACCATAATTCCTTCTATTTCCATCCAAGATGAGGCAAAAGAGATGAGCTCATAGAGTTTAACAACTGTATAGCATTCCATTGTGTATATGTAGTGCAAATTCCTAAGTCACTAAACTATCTTTGAGCATCTGGGTTGATTCTAAGTTTGGACTGTCACAAAGTGTGCTTAGGTGTTTTATATGCCTTATATTAGAGTTATAAACCACAGTATATAATCCTGTGGTATATATACACAATGGAATACTACTCAGCTATTTAAAATGATGAATTCACCATCTTCACCTCATATTCACTTCAAGATAGAGCTTGAAGGAATCATGTTAAGTGAAAGAGAAGGATGAATATGGGATGATCTTACGTATGGGCAGAACTTTAAAAAAAGAGGGGACCAGGTGGTGGTGAACCTGGTTAAGCGCACATATTATAGTGCACAAGGACACAGGTTCAAGCCCCCAACCCCCACCTGCAAGAGGAAAGCTTTGCAAATGGTGCAGCCTCCTACTCTCTATCTCCCCCTCCCCTCTCAATTTATCTCCGTGCATATCCAATAATAAATAAAAATAAAAAAGAACAGAAAGGGGAAACACAAAGTAAAACTTGGACTTGCAACTTGGTGTTATATTGCATCAATGGAATGGAATCCCATGATGTATTGCATCAATGGGATGGAAGGCAGAATGGGGGTTAGGGGATGGGCTTTCAGGTCCTGGTACATGATGATGGACCTAATATAGGAGTGAGAGTGTTTTATAGACACCTATCTTGATGAGATGAGAAATCTTACCCATGTGCCAACAACTGTACAGTAAACCATTAACCTCCACAAAAAAAAAAAAGAGAAAAAAAGTTGACATTGTAGTAGCATTCAGGACAAAATGGGTAGGACTGAAGTGATTATGCTAAGTGAAACAAATAAAGGGTGAAAGACAACTACCAGATGGTTTCACTCATCTATGAAGTGTAGATTATTTATAAAATGGAAATATTGACAAGACCATATAGGATAAGAGAGGTACATTTCCACACAGTGCCCACCCTCAGAGCTCCATATACAATCCCCTCCGTTGGTAATTTCATTTTTCTGTAAGGAATCTCCATATAGTCTTCCAAAGGGGCTGTACCAGTTTGCATTTCTCCCAGTATCTTAGCAGAGACCCCCTTCCTGCACAACCTTGTCAACACCTATCATTTCCTGTCTTGTTGATGTAAGCCATTCTTTCAGGTGTGAGATGTTATCTCAGTGTGGTTTTAATTTGCATTTATCTAATGACAGGTGAAGTACAGCATGTCTTCATATTTCGGTGGGCCATGTGTATCTTTTCAGTAGAAAACTGTCTACTTAATTCTTTGACTCACTTTATTATTATTTTATTTTCTTTCATAGATATGTACCATTTCTTTATAGATGTTTGATATCAGTCATTTGTCAGATGTGTGATGTGCAAATATCTTCTCCCATTTGCTAAGTTGCCTGGTTATCCTTGTGTAGATTGCCTTCGGTGTGCAGAATGTTTTTAGTTTGATGTAGTCCTATTTATTTACTCTTGTTTTCATTTCCCATGCGAATGGGCTTGAGTTTCCAAATACATTACTGATGTAAAGATACTGCCAAGTTTCGCCAGTGTTTTATTCTATATATTTTAGAGTTACTGGTCTAATATCTGGACAATTTTGATTTGATTTTGGTATGCTGTGTTAAGTGGTAGCATAATTTCACTTTTCTACATGTGATTGTCCAATTTCCCCTGCACCATTTGTTAAAGAGACCTTCTCTGCTCCCACTGAATCTTTTTGGCCCCTTCCTCCTCTATTAGGTGGCTGTACACATGTAGGCTCATTTTTGGGCTATCAGTTCTGTTCCACTGATTCAAGCATCCATTTTTATTCCAGTACCAACTGTTTTTATTTACTTTACTTTGTAGTATAAGCTGAAATTATGGAGCACTATACTTCCATTTTTTCCCTTTTTCCTTAAAAGTGCTTTGATTATTCGTGTTTTCTAGTAGTTCCACTAGAATTTTTAGACAAGTTGTTCAATGCCCTTTAAAAATGGCACTGAGATCTTGATAGGGATTACAATGAAACTGCAGATTATGTCATTCTCCATTTCTTCTAACAATGCCCTATAGTTTTCCTTATAAAGGTCCTTAACCTCCTTCATGAGTTCAGTTGTAAATGGGATTGAGTTTTTTATTTCCCTTTCTTCTGACTCACAATCACCAAAGAGTGAAAGCAGCCTAAATGCTCATCAACAGATGACTAGCACAGGCGGGTGGAGGAGTCGGGCAGTAGCACAGCGTGCGAAGCGCAAAGACAGGCTTAAGGATCCAAGTTCAAGCCCCTGGCTCCCCACCTGCAGGGGGATCGCTTCACAAGTGGTGAAGTAGGTCTGCAGGTGTTTATCTTTCTCTCCTCCTCTCTGTCTCCCCTCCCCTCTTGATTTCTCTCTGTCCTGTCCAAGAACATCAATGGCAACAATAACAATAGCAACAACAAAAAGGGCAACAACAAAATGGGAAAAAATGGCCTACAGGAGCAGTGGATTCATAACGCAGGCACCGAGCCCCAGCAATAACCCTGAAGGAAAAAAAAAACACCACCAGATGACTGGCTAAAGAAGGTAAGGGATATAGAAATCATGGAGTACTCCTATGCAATCAAAAAGGTGACACTGTGTCCTTTGGGACAAAATGGATAGAATTGGAGGTGATTATGCTCAGTGGAATAAAAGATAAAAGATAACTACCAAATGATTTCACTCATATGTGCAGTCTAGAGAATTGATATACATAAATTTGCAAAGAAAGAAGAAAAAAAGCAATTTATTTTTAAAAAATTTATTCAGTGATTTAATATTTACAAAATTATGAAATAACAGGAATAAATCAATACCATTCCTAGCACCACAGTTCTGTGTCCCTATTCCTTCCACTGGAAACTGCAGTGATTCTCCCAAGGTCACAGATATGGGTTGACTATTACATATATATTTTCCTATAGTCCTGCCTTCTCTTCCTTTCTATGCCACATCTGCACCTACAACTACTTCTGGATGTCCTTCTTATTTTCCTCTACTCTCTCTGGGTCCTGATGGAATTGGGTTTCAGAGCCCTCTAGTCATCTTACCCTAACAATTCCTCCACTCTCTGAGGGTACAGAACATTCTTTAAGGGGTACAGAAGGTGGGAGTTCTGTCTTCTGCAATTGCTTCTGCACTGGACATGGACGTTGGCAGGTTGATCCATACCCCCAGCCTGAAATAAACTGTTGCCAACACTTTGTGAGAACTATGGTGTTACTTTTGGGATGTGGGAGAGTGGGGACACAGACCTTTGGTGTTAGGTACAGTGTGTAATTATACCCTGCAATCTTACAATCTTGTACCCCACTATTAATCACAAATAAAACATGGAAAAAAACATGAAGAAATGGAGAGATGTTTCAGGTTCATGCACTGGACGAACTAACACAGTTAAAATGACCATCCTAGTGGATCAATATTTAGATTCAATGCAATCCCTAACAAAGCCACACTACATTTCTTTAAGGGAATAGATCAAATGAAACAGAAGTTTACCTGGAGCCATAAGAGATCCAGGATATGCAATGTAGTCTTGAGGGGGGAAAAAGGAACAAGATTGGAAATGTCATGGTTCCTGACTTTAAACTATACTAGTATTCTATAGTAATCAAACCTGCAAGGTACTGGAACAAAAACAGACACACAGATCAGTGGAATAATGGGGCTCTTATTTGAGAGCCCAGTAATAAGTGCTCAGGTATACGGAAGTTAATTTATGATAAAGGGACCCAGACATTAAGTGGAGAATGGAGTCTTTTTAGTCAATGGTGTTGGGAAAATTGGGTGGTAACATACAAAAGAATGGAACAGGAGCACCACATCTTACCGTGCGTGAAAATAAACTCAAATTAATTATAAAAAAACTTGAATGTTAGACTCAAAACTATCAAGTACATAAGAGAAAACAGTGGCAGAACAACCCATGGTGTCTGATACAGAAATTTATTTCAAGATTCAAGACAACAGCAGGGAAAACAAAAGCAAAAATATATCAACTGGATTAGATCAAGTTGAAAAGCTTCTGCAAAGCAAAAGGAACCATCACACACACACACAAAAGACACTACTGAATGAGAGAAAAAATTAACATGTCATACATCAGACAAATGACTGATTAAAAAAAACATGTAAAAGAGCTCAAAAAACTCAGAAGCACCAACAAAGACTCACTAAAAATGGTGGAGGCGGCCTGGAGAAACAGCATGATGATTATGGAAACAACTTTCAGGCCTGAGGCTTTGATGTCCCCAGTTCAATCCCTAGCACCATCACAAACCAGAGCTGAGCAGTGCTCTGGCATCTCTGTCTCTGCATCTCTCTCATTAAAACAAATAAGTAACTATTTTAAAAACTGGAGGAGAATATGTGAAGTCTCTTCACCAAAGAAGAGACTTAGTTGGTCAATGAGAACTTATAAACTACTCATTGTTAATAGTTATCAGAGAAATGCATATCAGGACAATAGTGATATTAACTCAATAATGAGAATGGCTATAACAAAGACACTGAAATAAATACGGTATTATAGGTGTGTCTAGTGGGGGAGAAAAAAATGACTCTGATATACTGTTAAAATATAAATTAATACAAACTTCTTCGGAAAAGGTCTGGAGATTGCATAAAAAAGAAACTAAAAAATGGAAATACCATATGATCCAATAATGCCACTACTAGGTAATTATGAATTATATAAAACATTAATTTGAAAGTATATAAGCATCCCTCTATTCACAAAAGCATTTGTCACAGTACCTGGAAGATGAAATCAATTCAAAAGCCCATAAACAGAGGACAGGATAAAGAGAAGTGTGTGTGTGTGTGTGTGTGTGTGTGTGTGTGTGTGTGTGTGGTCCATCCCAGTAAAATAATACAGTGCTATTAAAAAAAAACATTGGGAGTTGGGCGGTAGCACAGCGGGTTAAGCACAGGTAGTGCAAAGCGCAAGGATTGGTGTAAGGATCCCGGTTCAAGCCCCCGGCTCCCCACCTGCAGGGGAGTCGCTTCACAAGCAGTGAAGCAGGTCTGCAGGTATCTATCTTTCTCTCCCCCTCTGTCTTCCCCTCCTCTCTCCATTTCTCTCTGTCCTATCCAAAACGACGGCATCAATAACAACAACAATAATAACTACAACAACAAGGGCAACAAAAGGGAATAAATAAATACATTTTTAAATGCTTTATAAAAAACATTAAGTTCTGTCTTTTGGGATGAAATGGATACAACTTGAGGTGTTTACGTCATATAGGTCAGAAGGAGAAATACAATACTGGATGATCTCATCCATATGTGTAAAATAAAGAAAAATGCATAGAAACTGACGAAGTGAAATATATAATCAAACCCAGAAACTAGGACTGAGTATCAGAGATTACTAGTAGGAAAAGTAATGGAAAGGAGGGAGGAGGCCCAATGATATGCTAGAGTAAGATTGGCAATTTATTATGAATATTTTAAAGAGATGTGAAATTGTACCCCTACAACACAAAGTGTCATATAAATCAATATTACCTTAATAAAAAAAGAAAAGTACCTTAAAAAGCTGATAAAGCTGTTCAACAAATATGGACAAGTGTCCAACACCACCAGTACCAGAGAAAACAATTAAAACGACAAATCATCACCCATTAGATTGTACAAATCTTAAAATCTGATAATATTAAGTGATGGTAGTAGTATAGGAAAAGAGGATACTCTCAGTGTCTACTGGTATAAATTGGTTAAAATAGTTTAAAAGAGAAATTTTAGGGAATCACTTAACAATGAACAAATCCCATGATCCAGCAATTCTACATGTCAAAGAAACACAAGCATACGCACACCCATTTTTTTCCTTTGAACATTGTCTTAAGTTTATTAAAGTTTTTTTAATTGGAGGATTAATGTTTTACACTCAACAGTAAATACAATAGTTTGTACATGCATAACATTTCCAGTTTTCCAAATAACAATACAACCCCCACTAGGTGCACACCAAATTTGCACTACATATTTACAGAACTGTTTGTAACAGCAAATACTGGAGAAGATCTGAATATCCAGCATTGGTGAGCAGTTAAAACTAACATGTAAAAAGCTTCAAAATACACTGTTTGTTGATATTAATCAATATGTAGACCAAAACATAAAATCTATTTCACTTCAAAATAAGAATAAAACTCATGCTAGTATACAAATACATATATATGTACACACACACAAGAAAAGTTTATGAAATGGATTAACAGTGATTACTGGGAGAGGAACAAACCAGGTAAATTGTATTTGTTTTCCAGGAGAATGTTATGTTCATGCATTATTTGTAATGCATGGATATAAATAAAAATTTAAATAATATTAAATCAGAGTTGGTGGTTGGATATATATATATGTATATATATATATATTCTATATACTAAGTGTTCATTTATTCAGCAAGTCTAAAACTGCAGCCCCTCAAGTATATTAACTATTTTTAAATGGGGCAGAACGTTTGAAAAAAGATTTCATTGAAGAAGGTATATAAATAGACAAAAAATATATAACAAGATGATCGATATTATTAGCCATTAAGGTATACAAAACTACAAATGTACAGCACTTCATACTCATAGTGATTAGCTGCAGTAAAAAAGAAGTATAGATAATACCATTATGGAGGGGATGTGGAGAAAATGGAATTTTCATACATTTCTAGTGGAATGAAAACTGAGTTACTTTGGACAACAGTTTGATAGTTTCCTACATTCCACAGTCTTATCAAATGACCCAGAAATCCCACCCATAAGCATCTACCCTAGAGAAAAAAAAAATACGTTAACATAGGGGAATTGGGCGGTAGCGCAGCGGGTTAAGCGCACATGGCGCAAAGCGCCAGGACCGGCATAAGGATCCTGGTTCCAGCCCCTGACTCCCCACCTTCAGGGGTGTCGCTTTACAGGCGGTGAAGCAGGTCTGCAGGTGTCTATCTTTCTCTCCCCCTCTCTGTCTTTCCCTCCTCTCCATTTCTCTTTGTCCTATCTAACAATAACTACGTCAACAACAACAATAATAATAACTACTACAACAATGAAAAACAACAAGGGCAACAAAAGGGAAAATAAATAAATTAAAAAAATAAAAATATGTTAACATAAACCCATGTATGTGAATTTTCATAATATATAATAGATGAAACTAACTCAAAGTCATCCATTAGTGAATGGAAAACAAAACATAATATCCTTATAAGGACATACTATTTACTTATTTGAAAGAATGAAATACTCATACAAGGCACAATGCAAACTAATCTCAAAATCATCATGCTAAGTAAAAGAAGCTAGACAAAAGAAACCACAGATGGCTGAATTTATTTGAAATGTCTAGAAAAAAAATCAATAGACACAAAAGTAAATTGTTTCCTGGGGCTAGAGGTGAGAACAGGGTAATGACTGAAAATGGGACAGTGAATCCTTTTGAAGATAAAGAAAATGTTCTAAAATTAGTTTGTGGTGATAGTTGTACAAGCCTGTAAATTTACTAAAGTCATCAGACTTTCGTGAAGTTTCTCAGCAGAAAGTAGAGGACCAGAGAGAGTGGAATGACAGGCACAATGAAAATGCTTAAATGCCAGTTATGAATATTTGATCCAGCAAAATCACCATTCAGATATGAGGATTAAATAAAGGTCTTCTCAGATACAAAGAATCTAATGGAGTTTGTTACTATCAGAGCTATTTTACAAGAATTTGTTGAAAGGTGTTACACACACACAAAAAAACCCCCGCAAAATCTTAAGCAAGTTGAAAAACAGTAAAACAGAACCAGAAATATAAACAATAAGAGGCAATGATAGCCTTACTTATGAATCAAAAACACTGAATGACTGGATAAATATAAAATCAGGTTCCTCACCTGCACTGCTGGTGGGAATGTCAATTGGCCCAACTCCTGTGGAGAGCAGTCTGGAGAACTCTCTGAAGGCTAGAAATGAGGGGCCAGACAGTGGAGCACAATTTGTAATAGCCAAAACCTGGAAGCAACCCAGATGTCCAACAACAGATGAGTGGCTGAGCAAGCTATGGTCTATATACACAATGGAATACTACTCAGAAATTAAAAATGGTGATTTCACCTTCTTCACCCCATCTTGGATGGAGCTTGAAGAAATCTTAACACATCATTTATGGCAAGAGACACATTATCCAAACAAAAGGAAATAAAGAAATAAGGATATTATATGTAGTCAACCCACATCTATGACCCTGGGAGAACCATAGCCATTACAGCTGGCGGGGGAGTGGGGGCACAGAACTTTGGTAGTGGAAGTGGTATGGAATTATACCCCTATTATCTTATAATTTTGTAAGTCACGATTAATTAGCTGTTGAAAAATTTTTAAATGATTTTAAGTGAAGCCATAGATAAGATAAATTTAACAGAAACATCATACAAAGGAAACAAAGACACCTCTTTCCAAATGCACTTGCAACATTCTCAAGAATTGCCTATACCCTTGGGACATAAAGAGAGTCTTAAAATATGTTTATAATAAAATCACTGAAAGTATATTTTCATATCATGATAGTATGGGGTTAGAAACAAGCCACAAAAAATGTGAAGGAGAAACTTCAAAAATGTGGAGATTAAAAAATATGATTCTCACTAACATTTGGGTTACTGAAGGAATCAAGGGAAATGAAAAATTATCTGGGTAGCAATGACAATGAAAAGACAAGCTATGAACACAATGGGGCACAGAAAAAATGGAAATTAGAGGGATATTCATAACAATGCATGCCCACATTAACAAGGAAAACAGCAAATGAATAACCTAGGATACCAGTTGAAGGAACTAGAAAAAGGGCAAAAAGAGATACAAAAGGCAACATAAAGAGTGAATATTAAAAAATAAGAGTATAAATAAATGAAAATGGTGATACAAAGGATAAAAAAAAAACTTAGAGCTCATTCTTTTTAAGGATAAAGAAAATAGAGAGGCCAAGCGGTGGCATACCTAGTTGAGTGTACACATTACAGTGAGCAAGGACCCAGGTTCAAGCCCCTGGTCCCCACCTGCAGGGGAAAAGTTTCACAAATGGTGAAGCAGGGCTGCAGGTGTCTCTCTCTCTCTCTCTCTCTCTCTCTCTCTCTTCCCTCTCAATTTCTCTCTCTGCCTCTACCCAATAATAAATAAATAAATAAAATTAGTTCCTGTTTAAAAAAGGATACAGAAAATAGGTAAACAGCTTGCTAGGCTCACCAAGAAAAAAGAGAAAGATGTGATAAAAAGTAATTAGAAATGTGAGAGTTAAAATTATAATTGACAATACAAAAGTACAAAAGATTATAACAGAATATTATGAGCATCCATTGGCCAAAAAAAAAAAAAAAGAAAAAAGAAAAAAATGGGACGAGCAAGATGAAATGGACACTAGAATCATACCACCTTCTTCTTTTTCAAAATTTTTATTTATAAAAAGGAAACACTGACAAAAACTATAGTATAGGAGGGGTACAACTCCACATAATTCGCATCACCAGAACTCCGTATTCTATCCCCTCCCCGATAGCTTTCCTATTCTTTATCCCTCTGGGAGTATGGACCCAGGGTTATTGTGGAATGCAGAAGGTGGAAGGTCTGGCTTCTGTAATTGCTTCTCTGCTGAACATGGGCATTGGCAGGTCGATCCATACTCCCAACCTGCCTCTCTCTTTGGGATATAATCTCTTCCCTGACCCAGCTTTCTGGTCTTTTCCAGCCATGGCATCTTCTCCCCAGACAATAACTCGGATCCACCTGCATATCAGATGTCAGGCTCAGGAAAAAAAGAAAAGAAAAGAAAAGAAAAACTAGTATAGTCATGGGCTCTTCGGAATATAACTAAAATAGGACTACTAACTATCTACAAAATGGAGACCCCAACTCTTCATCTGCACTATTCCAGCCTTTAGGTTCACGATTAGTCAACAATTTGTTTGGCTCTATATGTTAATCCTTTTTTTTGCCACCAGGTTCCAGATACTAACATGATGCCAACGAGACTTCCCTGCACAGATGACCCCATCATACCACCTTCTCAGATTAACCCAAGAAGAAACAGTTCAAACAGGCCTACCATTAGTGCATAAATTGAATCAATATTCAATTCTCCCCAAGAACAAATGTCCAGAGCCAGGTAGCTTTACTAATGAAGTCTACAAAACATTCAAAGAAGAACTAACATTCATCCTACTCAAACTGCCCCCCCCCAAAAAAAGCACATACATTGCCATGCACGAGGACCTGGGTTCAAGCTTCCAGTCCCCACCTAGAGTGGAGAAGCTTCATGAATGGTAGAGCAGGCTGCAGGTCTCAGTCAGTCTCTCTCTCTCTCTCTCTCTCTCTCTCTCTCTCTCTCTCATTGTCCCTATCATAAACAAACACAAAATATTAAAGGGAATTATATAAAAGGAAAATACTGAATGTTATCTCATGTGCAGGAAATTAAAAAAAAAAAAGCAAGGGACTAAATAAACTCAAATGAAGATGAGACTTTGGTCTAGAACTCCAGAGCTGAGGTTTTCAAAGGGAACTGGGGGAGGAGGGATGAGTACCAAAGGAGAGCATCCAGTGGAACTGGTGGAGGGATACTGGTGTTTTGAAGAGGAGTGAGGTTTTGGCAAGACATTTTTTTTTCTTTATTGGAGGAATTAATGGTTTACAGTCGACAGTAAAATACATGTGTAACATGTGTAACATTTCTCAGTTTTCCACATAATACTCTAACCCCTCACCTAGGTCCTCCTCTGCCATCATGTTCCAGGACCTGAACACTCCCCATCACCACCACTGCCCCAGAGTCCTTTTCTTTGGTGCAGTATATTAACACATTGTAAAGAGGTGGAAAATCATACTTTGGAAACATATTCATATAAGCCAAGATTACCTCAAAAACAAATAAAACTATTAATCATAAAGAAAAAAAGAAAAACTGGTGCAATATGTTGATTTGATCTGAAGTCTAAGGCATTTCACTCTCTAAATGACACATAGCACAATAGTAATACCTAAGACAAGTAGATATACAGCCAGAGGCTCTTATGAAGTATTTTATTATTCTATATATTTCATTAGAACTAGTGACTAGTGGATAAAGGCCTACAGACTATTAAAAATTAGATTTGGGGGCCAGGCAGTGGTATACCTGGTTAAGAGTACACATGACAGTGTGTAAGGATCCAGGTTCAAGCCCCCGGTTCCCACCTGCAGGAGGAAAGGTTCACTAATGGTGAAGTAGGGTGGTGAAGTAGGATTACAGGTGTCTCTCTATCTCTGTCCCTCTTTATCTGCTCCTCTCCTTTCAATTTCTCTGTCCCTATTCAATAATAATAATAAATAATAGCTGAATTTGTTCCTTATTGATATGGTTGGAGCTTTCTTAAAACTGTATTTTTGTTTCATCACGGCTTCATCTCTCCAGATGGAGTATTTTAGATAGAAAAAGAGATAGACATATTGAGTGAGATAAGCCAAGAAGAGAAGGGCAAATATCAAATGATCTCACTTATTATTGAGATTTAATAAGTAGGCAGAGAGGGAGAGCACAAAGTCAAACATGGACTGAACATGGTGTATTGCACCAAAGCAAAGGACTCTGGGGAAAGAAGGATAGGAAAAAAAAAACAAAAAACTTTGGAGGCCTATTACATAATGAAACTATGCGTATGTCAGTGATTGCACTGTAAAGCATTAACACCCTCCATAAAAAGAAAAGAAAAGAAAAATATAGAGAGAGTGACATAGCATAGAATCTTCCCCAATGTGGAAGTCAGAGGCTCAAACACGGGTGATGTACATGGTGAAGCAGTTGGCTTCCTAAATGAACTATCTCACTGGCAGCAGCTAACTTTTAAAGTTCCTAAATAGGTGGTCAGGAAGATACCCCACGGGCATCACATATGCCTTGCCATGTGTGTGACCTGGATTGAAGTTCTGGTACTGCATGAGAGTTCCATAACACCAAGAAGTGTCTCTACTTCTTTTTCTGCCTCTCTATCTGAATGGAAAAACTATTGCGAGTAGTGAAATCATACTTCTGAGTCTCTGCCACCACCAGCACCACCTCAAAAGTTCTGAAATAATCAAGTTTTTAGTACAACAAATTCTTTTCACCTTATAGCATAACTCCTAACTCCTAAATAACGATGGCTTGATCAGTACCTCCCTAATTTTTAAACACTGCTATAGTGCTAATATAAAGTTCATTCTAAAGTATAGCTATCTATGTTTGTTTTTCCAATTTCACTATCAAATTTGAATACAGTTGTAGTACAGCAGAAAAAGCAGTGAAGCTGATAGAAGAATACCTGGATTACAGTTACTTTATTACTTAGCAGTTGTAGAACTTTACTGTCTTAATGATCCTTAAATTAAGACACAGATTTCTATGCCACTGCCTAGTATGAGATACTATGTGGTCTTTACACCATTTTAGTGTGTGTGGAGAACCCGGAATAGAATATGTGAAATGGAAATATTTGGTCACCATAGACCTCAATAAATTACTTCCACTTTCTAAGACTTGGTTTTGCCCTCTGTAAAATATGTGATTCTTACCTCACAGGACTGTGCAAAGTCAGTGTCTGGAAAATAAATAGCACTGATTACTATTTCCTTAGATTACTATTTCCTTAGATCTCCCTCCCCCAAAGAAAACTCTCCCTTCAAAATTCAAACATCTTTCAAGAAATATTCTAAAAGACACCACTCCACAAAGCAACTTTCCAAGCAACTTCAAACAATATAGCCTTTTGGCTTAACAGTACTGGATTTTTGGAATCAGAAGAGCCCCCCGAAGTTGAAAAATAAATTTGTCATTTAGTTACTGGATGAAGCTGAATACTTTATCCTCTCTGCATCTAGGTTTCCCACCAGTAAAATAAGATCACTGTGGTACATATCTGACACTGCAAATACTACGTTGCCAAAGTAGACACAGGATAGAACTTCAAAAGAAAAATGAATATTCTTTATCTTTAGGATAAAAAGCGATTCAATTTTAAAAAGGTAGAAGGGGTAATAGAGCGTTTTCTCTTCAGTTAACCCAATAAAAATGCTGACCCTGCCTCCCCAAGAATGTGACAAAGTTACAGAGCAATAATCTTTTAAACTGTAATTCTGAATGTAAGAGATCGAGATATTCAGGATAAAGTTCTAATCTCACTTTCACAGAATATGATTTCCCTGGAGGGGTATAATACTATTAATGTGGAAGGAGAAAGAGAGAGAAAAAAAAAGAGAGAGAGAGGGAGGAGAGGATATAAATTTCCCTGATACAAGCAGCAGATTCCCAGAGTTGCATAACAGCACCTGCATACCGGACCTCGATAATTCCCTAGAGTTCACCTCTAACGCCCCCCTTCCGTTAGAGTCGCGCAAGCGTACACTGATACAGCTAACTCTTCCTTGTTTCCCCGCCTCCGTTCCCCCCTCCCATTATCTGCCCCAGCACGCAGGCGCATCTCTTCAAATGCTGTCCCCACCCCAATCGTCTTTTCTTTTCGTTCCCCCTCCTCTCCCAGCACCTCAGTAGGTTCAAAGTCTCGGTGAGTGTGGCCGCCGCCACGCTCACGGAGGTCACGTGATGAGCATCCTGCTGCCCAACATGGCGGAGTTCGACACCATCTCGGAACTGGAGGAGGAGGAGGAGGAAGAAGCGGCAACGTTATCGTCGTCGTCGTCGTCGGTATCAGGGACCGAGGATGACGAAGAAGATGAGGAGGAGGAAGAGGAGGAGGAGACGCCGCCCCCGCCTCGGGTAGTAAGTGAGGAGCATCTGAGGAGATATGCCCCAGACCCTGTATTGGTGCGCGGCGCCGGCCACATCACTGTGTAAGCGAGTGGGGTTATATGCATGGGGTTTGGGAGGAGTGAAATTTGACTGCAGAGGAACAAGAAGGTGTTCTAAGGAACAGTGATATGGGGGAGTGCTGACAAGAGGCATACGGAAAGGACACCTGGGCTAAATAGAGAAACCAAGATAGGTGTAAAGAAGTGAGGAGGATGCAAATGTGATGCACCAGTGCCTAATACAGAGTGAATATATAGGTCTATATAGGTTTCGCAGCCAGAGGCACTGAAGTACAGTAGTCTTTGCTTCTGTGTAAGTGAATTGTCTTCAAACTGCAGGCTTCTTTACTGCTAGGATTGTTGTCTAGTGGAACATGGGTGACTGCTGTGACAGGTGACAAAGCATGGACTTGGGATTCTCCAAAATAGAAGAATGATATATTTTGTAAATAATATCCACCCCCCCATCCACTCACATATTCATCCATCCATTTTTCCCATCTGATCCCTGCATGGATGAATGTAACAATCCTTTACGTCTTGATAACTGTGCACTCTGACATCCCTTAAATATCACGCAATTAGATGAGGTTCAGGTTGAAAGGCAGCTATGGATAAGTAGAAATAGTGAAATGAGAGTGAGGGCTCTTGTATGCTTTTCCCAGCCTTGTCTTTTTACTGACCATGTGACCTTGGAAGGTTACTTCCTATTTCTAAAGCTTTTCAGCCCTGAGATAGTTTTAGATGCCTTCAGAAGATTGTATATTTTCAAACATTAAATATGCAAGTAACACACACACACACACACACACACACACTCTCTCTCTCTCTCTCTTCCCTAGCAACTGAGGATTTCTTTGAACATTTTGTAGTGACTAAAAAATTTGAAATCCCGGATCATATTTGAGAAAATAAAACAAGGTAGTTACAAAGCAAAAGAAGACTTTTGTGGTTCTGTAGATTTCAGAAAGTGCTTTTCTCATTTTTTATGTGCTTGAGCTGTAAATAATTGGAAGTTTGAATATTGTGCCATATTCTTTCCCTTAACTGACTTCTTACTGCATTTTAAAAATGCAACCATTTTTTCCCTATCAAGTCATACTACCTGATTTTAGTAATAGCTCTCCTATCCCATTTGACTTTCAATTTCAAGTAATATATATGAAATCACATAATATGTAAGTCATGTGATAGCCTTTCATTTTAATGTGTTCAGTATTTTGACTGTAATGTTCTTTTGTGACCTTTGCGTGAAACATGGACAGTTTTGAGAAAATAGAGAATGTTGGAGAGATTTTTAGATCTGATTTTTTTGATGAAGCAATTTCAACACAATTTTTCTTCCAAGATTTTTGCAAATAATTTACAATGTTCAGATAACAGCTTAGTGTATTGTTTTACTTTTCCACTCATTTCATCACTAAGGAGACAATTTATTACTCAGACAAATATGATTCTGGCACCAAAGGTTAATTTCATGCAGATTATTTCACATGACTGAACTCAGCAATGGAACTTCATTTGTTCCCTCTCTCCTCTATTTTCCGCATTTTAAAAAATTGCAAAGGGGAGGAGCTTTGAATTATAAAAATTCTATTGAATGTATTTGGATGGTTCATTAAAATCTTCCCACAACCATGGGGAAGATTTTAATGAACCATCCTATTTTCAGTGAAAAATTAAGCATTAACACTTAGCTATATTCAGATCCTTGTGATTGAACCTCTCAGCTTAAAGACTCTGGAACCACGAGTGTGAAGTAGTGGTGCTAGTAGTAACTGATAGTATTCATTGAATTAAGCCAAAATCTGAAGAGCAGCAAGCCAGTAATCAATAACCAATGAATACAGTTTTGAAAATTATTTAATTATTTTATTCTACATTCTCTCACCTAGAAATCATATATGACATTATATGTCTGAGACTAAAAAATAATATCCTTTGATAAATAGTTTTTTATTAGTGATTTAATATTGATTTACAAAATTACAAGATAACAGGTGGATAACTCCACACCATTCCCACCACCAGAGTTCTGAATCCCTATTCCCTCCATTGTAAGCTACAACAATTCTCCTAAGGTTGCAGATATGGGTTAACTATTATTTCTACAACTCTCTATATATATTTGTATATATTTGCCCATTTTTTCCATGGTCCTATCTTCTCTTCCTTTCTAGGTCACACATACACCTATTACTACATCCAAATGTCCCTCCCTATAAAAGTCTAAATGTTTAGGGCAAAGTTTTACTGGCTTTGATGAACTGGTCTTTTAATGATAGTGATACTTTCTCTATATCAGATAATGTAAGATCCTTAGAAAACAGTTAATCTAATTCTGAGATGTCTAAAATGCCCACTTCTGTAATTTCTCTGTCATAGGAGTATTAGAGTTATCATATATTATTTATCCTTTTCTTCCAACTCCTTTTTCTCCATTCTCTGTGCAGTGTTTTTTTTTTTTCTATAAAGGACCTTATTTCTTTCTTTTTCAAAATTTCTTTATTGGGGAATTAATGTTTTACATTCGACGGTAAATACAATAATTTGTACATGCATAACATTTCCCAGTTTTCCATATAACAGTACAACTCCCACTAGGTAAAGGACCTTATTTCTTTATAAACTTGTAGATTCAGGAACCAGGGGCCAGATGTTGGTGTACTTGGTAGAGCACACATATTACCATGCTCAAGGACCCAGGTTCAAGCCCCTAGCCCCCACCTCCAGGGGGGGAAGCAGCTTCACAAGCAGTGAAGCACTGTTGGCAAGTGTTTCTCTTTCTCTTCCTCTTTATCTCCCTTCCCTCTCCATTTCTGTCTCCATAAATAAATTAATTAAAATGAAAAATTAAATTAAAAAAGTTAAATCTGGGACCGTGATTTCAAACTTTATCTTTGTCTTTCTTTTTTTAATTGCCTCAAGGTCTATTGCTGGAGCTAGTTGCCTACATGATGATTCCACCTCTACTGGTGGCATCCCCCCCTTTTTTTAAAACTTGATACAGAGAGAAATTGAAGGGGGTGTATAGAAAGGAAGAGAAAAAGAGAGAAATCTGCTTCATTGGTTCATGAAGATCTCTCCCCCGCAGGTGGGGACGGGGCTTGAGGCCTGTACCTTGCTCATTGTATGGTGTGTGCTTATCCAGGTGTGTCACCACCTAGCTCCAAACTCAGTATACCTTTTTTTCTTATTTTTTAACTAGTTTATTTATTTGATGGATAAAGACAATGAGAAATTGAGAGGGAAGGGGGAGATAGGGAATGAAGAAGGGAGAAAGGGAAGGAGACCTGCAGCACTGCTTCAATGCTGGTGAAGGTTTCCCCTTGCAAGGTGGGACCTGGGGATTGAACCTGGGTTCTTGTGCTCTGTAATATGTATGTTCTTTTGGGTGCACCATTGCCCAGCCCCCAAATTCAGTATCTTAAACCAACCATTTTCCCTCCCCAACGTTATAGTTGACCCACTTCTGACCTTAATATTACCATTCAAATCTCCAAGCATATTTTTTACTGGATAGAGACAGAGAGAAATTGAGGGGGGTAGGGGGGTAGAGGGGGATAGAGAGACCTGCAGCCCTGTTTCACCACTCGTGAAGCTTTTCCCTTGCAGGTGGGGACTAGGGGCTTGAACCTGGGTCCTTGAACACTGTAATTGGTATGCTTCACCAGGTGTACCACCACCTGGCCCCCCTTCCAGCATATTTTAAAATATTGGATCATTTTAACTTTTTCTTCTCCTTGAATTGTTCTGTGCCATTCTGTCCTAGAATTGTGCCATCAAGCCTTTTAAAAAGTCTATTTTTCATTTTTTAAGAAACCACTATTTGTATTCATTTACTTATTTATTATTGTATAGAGATAGAAATTGAGAGGAGGAGGGGAGATAAAGAAGAAAAGAGGCAGAGAGACACCTGTACCCCTACTTCACCAGTCATAAAGCTTTCCCCCTGTATGTGGGGACCGGGGCCAGGGGTTTGAACCTGGATCCTTGTGCACTGTAATGCATACAGTTAACCAAATACACCACTGCCTGACCCCAATTTTTCATTTTCTTCATTTCTACTGGCACCTTTTTGGTTTGGGTTGTCCTTGTCTGCTTGAATCATTGCCACAGTCTGTTACTTCACACTCCAGTTCATGCTGCATGCTTGTTCCATAACAATTTCTTTTTTTTTTCTCCAAGTCTTCACCAAGTCTTGTATCATTTAACCATATCTGGTAGACTTTTTTCCAGCTAAAGAGTAAGAGACAGGGGGAGGGAGGGAGGGAGAGAGAGAGAGGAGAAATACTACAGTACCACTGCCAGTACCACTAGTGAAACTTCCTTTTCACATAATGCTCCCATGTAGTAACTAGGCCTTGAACCCAAGCCTCACGCATAGTAAAGTGTGCTCTGTACTGGGTGAATTATATCCCACCCCCCACCCTAAAACAATTTCTTAAAATACAGTTTCATCACAGCCTGGGCATTAGGGCAGTTACTAGAGCTTTGAACTTGAAAGCATGAAATCCTGAGTTCCGTCTCTAACATCACATTTGATGCTCTGGTTGTTTCTCTTGTGTTAATAAACAAATAAATCCTTTAAGAAACACTAGGAACAAGGGAATCGGGTGGTAGCACAGTGGGATAAGCGCACGTGGCACAAAGTGCAAGGACTGGTGTAAGGATCCTGGTTCGAGCCCTCCACTCCCCACCTGTGGCGGGGGGGGGGGGGTTGCTTTACAGGCGGTGAAGCAGGTCTGCAGGTATCTATCTTTCTCTAGCCCTCTCTGTCTTCCCCTCCTCTCTCCATTTCTCTCTGTCATATCAAACAACGATGACAACAATAGCAACAATAATAACTATAACAGCAGTAAAAAAGAAACACTAGAAACTTTAAAAATACAGTTTAATCATGTCGCTTTCCTGCTGCAAAGCCTGCATTGGCTCTTAATTAGAACTGAATTTCTTTTTTTAATATTTATTTAATTTATTTATTCCCTTTTGTTGCCCTTGTTGTTTTATTGTTGTAGTTATTATTGTTGTTGCCGTCATTGTTGGATAGGACAGAGAGAAATGGAGAGAGGAGGGGAAGACAGAGAGGAGGAGAGAAAGATAGTCACCTGCAGACCTGCTTCACCGCCTGTGAAGCGACTCCCTTGCAGGTGGGGAGCCGGGGTTCGAACCGGGATCCTTATGCCGGTCATTGTGCTTTGCGCCACCTGTGCTTAACCCGCTGCGCTACAGCCCGACTCCCTAGGACTGAATTTCTATGTTTTTGTCTTCTATACCCTTTTCACTCATCACCTCTTAGATGAAGAAAGCCTCATTGGATAGCCCCTATCTTTCTAATAGTACACCTCTCTATGTCTTTAATGAGCTAATCTGCAAGCATCTGCAGAATCTAGTTCTCTAAATACAAAATAAAACAAAAACCTCTTGAGAGCTACTATCTCAAAAAAAAAAAAGAAAAAAAAGCTTTACCATTACTATTGTGTTCTACTTTTTTCAGATAGAAAAACATAGAGGGTGGTCTGGGAAGTAGGGCAGTGTCAAGACTGTTAGACCTAAGCATTACATCCCAAGTTTGATCTCTAGCATAAGCATGCTGAAGAGTGATGCTCTAGTTCTCTCTCCCTCTCTCCCTGCCTCTCTCTGTCCCTCTCCCTCTCTCCCTCTCTCCCTCTCTCCCTCCTCCCTCTCCTTCTCTTCCCCTCTCCCTCTCCCTCTCCCTCTCCCTCTCCCTCTCCCTCTCCCTCTCCCTCTCCCTCTCCCTCTCCCTCTCCCTTTTTCTGTCCCTCTCCTTCTTCCTCTTAGATTTATCATTTAATGAGAGAGAGAGAGAGAGAGAGAGAGAGAAGGGAGAGGGAAAGAGGGAGAAAGAGGGAGAGGAGGAGATTAAATTAGTGAGTATATTTCATTCCCTATTTTTCTGGTCATCCTTTTTGTTTTTTGGGTTTTTTTGTTGTTGTTGTTGGTGGTGGTGGTGGTTTTTGTTTTTGTCTCCAGGGTTATCACTGGGGCTCCTGGAGGCTTTTTTTCTCCCTTTTTGTTGCCCTTGTTTATCGTTGTGGTTATTATTATTATTGTTGTGCCTGGGACCACTATAAGCCACAACTGAGAAGTGACTATGACTCTCATGGTTAAATTAGTGAGCATATTTCATTCCCTATTTTTCTGGTCATCCTTTTTGTTTTGGGGGTGTTTTATTTATTTATTTATTTATTTATTTATTTATTTATTTGTCTGCAGGGTTATCACTGGGGCTCCTGGAGGCTATTTTTTCCCTTTTTGTTGCCCTTGTTTATCATTGTGACTATTATTATTGTTGTCATTGCTGTCATATAGGACAGAGAGAACTCGAGAGAGGAGGGGAAGATGAGAGGGGGAGAGAAAGATAGACACCTGCAGACCTGCTTTACCACTTGTGAATCCACTCCCCTGCAGGTGGGGAGCCTGAGGCTTGAACCGGGATCCTTATGCTGGTCCTTCTGCTTTGCCCACCTGCGCCTAACCCGCTGTGCTACCACCCGACTCCCCCTCTGATTTTTTGTTAAAGCACTATACCATCCAAATAAACTTAGAAATATCTTGACCATTGCACTTTCCTGGTTCTCCTTTTTTTTTAGAAAAAATTTTAATCATTTATTTTTTTATTCCCTTTTGTTGCCCTTTGGTGTTTATTGTTGTAGGTATTATTGTTGTTGATATTGATGTCGTCCTTGTTGGATAGGACAGAGAGGAATGGAGAGAGGAGGGGAAGACAGAGTGGGGGAGAGAAAGATAGACACCTGCAGACCTGCTTCACCACCTGTGAAGCGACTCCCCTACAAGTGGGGAGCCAGGGGCTGAAACCGGGATCCTTCAGCTGGTTCTGGTGCCTCGCACCACGTGTGCTTAACCTGCTGCGCTATTGCCTGACCCCCCCCCCCCCAGCTTTTCCTTAACTGTCTCAATTATGGGTTTTTCCTTCCCCTTTTTGTCCCTGAAATGCCTGCAATCTTGTTCTGAATTCACTAATGTTTTCATTCTCTCCTTTCCCTAGGTGGTCTCATTTTAATTCTCATGTTTTTTTTTTTAAGATTCTATTTATTCATTCATGAGAAAATGATAGGAGAGAGAAAGAACCAGACATCACTCTGGTACATGTGCTGCCGAGGACTGAACTGAGGACCTCATGCTTGAGAGTCCAATGCCTTCTCCACTGCACCACCTCCCAGACCACAGTTCTCATGGTTTCAATTACCTCATGTCTCCCAACTATGTATTACTGTACAGACTGCCCAGATTCTTATCTGGGCATCTTTGCCTTTACTTTACCATTACTTCATTTTCACTTTTTTTTTTTTAGTTTTTCTTTTTTATTTTCTGATGAGGTCAGAGGGAAATACGGTGAGTGAGACAACTGCAACACTGCTCCACTTCTTTTGAAGATTCACCCCTGCAAATGGAAACCTGGGACCCCATCCTTACTCTATGGGGTATACTACCATCTGACCCTATCCACCATCATTTTAAATCCCAACAGAACTCTTCTTTCCCATACTCCCTTACACTCCTGTCCCAGATCCTCAAAGGATCACTTCTTCACCTGAGTTTAATGTTCCTCCACCACCTTTCCACCTCATTCTTGGCTACTCTTTCCCATTTACACTTTTCATAGCAGTCGGCAAGAAGTAGCAATATATAACCAAAAAACTTTCTTTCTGCGTACCACCATTTCTCTGATTCAGATCCATTTCACCACCCGAGTCAATTGTCTTTTCTTCATTCTTACCACTTTCAATTCTTTCAATTCATTCCCCGTATTGATGCTAGATAGAGACATCTCCAAGCTTTTAGTTTCTCACCATTGAGTATGATGCTGGCTGTGAGTTTGCTCTATGTAGACTCAACTAGATTTACAAATTTTACATCTGTCCCCTTTTTTGAAGTGTTTCTATCATAAAAAGATGTTGGACCTTTTTTTTTCTTGCATCCAGGCTTATTGTAGGGGCTCAGTGCCTGCTCCACAAGTCCACTGCTCCTGGAGTCCATTTTTCCCCCATTTTTTCCCTTTAGTTGCCCTTGTTGTTTCATTGTTGTTGTAGTTATTGTTGTTGTTATTGATATTGTTATTGTTGGATAGGACAGAGAGAAATCCAGAGAGGAGGGGGAGAGAAATATAGACACCTGCAGACCTGCTTCTCCACCTGTGAAGTGACCCCCCTGCAGGTGGGGAGTCTGGGCTTGAACTGGGATCCTTATGCCAGTCCCTGTGCTTCGCGCCATGTGTGCTTAACCCACTGCACTATTGCCCAACCCCTAGATGTTGGATCTTTTTAGAGGCTTTCTCTGCATTGAAATAATCATGTGGCTTTTACTTTTTCCTTTTGTTGATATAGTAGATTACATTTATTGATTTATATATAGTGAACCAGCCTTGCACCCCTGGGATAAATCCCACTTGGTCACAATGTCGAATGCAGTCTTTTTAATGCACCGCTTTATCCAGTTGGATAGAACTTTGTTCAATATCTTAACATTTATGTTCATCGAGGATATTAGTTTGTAGTTTTCTATTGCGTCTGTCTGCTTTGGGCATCAGGGTGATGTTGAATTCACAGAAGGTGATCAGGGAATATTTCTGTGTTCTTGAGACTTTGGAAGAGCTTGCAAAGTGCCAGGTATTCTTCTTTAAAGGTTTTGTAGAATTCATTCCTAAAACCATCTGGGCCTGCACTTTAAAAAGAATTTGTGTGTGTGTGATTATAGTAGGTTATAGAATTGTAGGATTATACAGTATAGTTCCACACCACAGCCACCACCAAAGCTTTGTACCTACCCCACCCTCTCCCATCTCTAAGAGATAATCACCAGAGTTTTCACAACATCTTGGGAACAGTTTGCTTGCTTCTGGGTTTTTGTTGTTGTTGTTGTTGTTGTTTGTTTGTTTGTTTAATTATTGTTGTTTTATTTTTTCTGGAAGTTCGTGCATATCAGTTCTTTAGATTCTACATATGTGTGAAATAATCTGGTAGTTGTCTTTCATCTCTTATTTCAATGAATGTAATCACCTCCAGTTCCCTCCATTTTGAACATAATACCATCTTTTTCAGTTGCAGAGTGATATCCCATGGAATATATATCCAATAACTTCTTTTTTATTTTGTGGTTAATAGTAGGCTAGAGGATTATAAGATTGGAGTGCATATAATTCCACACCTCACCCATCACCAAAGTTCTGTATCTCCATCCTCCCATCTTCCAGAGATAACCAAGTTGTCTGTCAATGGACATTTAGGCTACTTCCTCTCTTTGGGCACTGTAAATAATGCAGCTATGAATATGGGGGTACATATGTCCCTTTGGATAAATATTTGTGTGTTCTTTGGGTGAGTGCCCAAGAGTAGTATTGCCAGGCCATATGGTAATTTCATTTTTATTCATTTAAGGACTCTCTATACCATCTTCCAAAGGGTCTGCACCAGTTTACATTTCCACCATTTGTGAGATGGATTCTCACTGTAGTTATGATTTACATTTCTCTAATTATAGGTGAAATGGAACATTTCTTTATATGTTTGTGGGCCACGTGTATCTGTTGTTTGGAGAACTGTTTGTTCAGTTCTTTGGCCCACTTTTTTGGGGGCGTGGGGGGTCAGACAGGAGGTGTGCTAAGTGTTAAGCTGTACCAGTTCTTTATACTTGTTTGATATTAATCATTTGTCTGATGTGTGATGTCTGCTCTCAGTTACTGAGTTACCTGGTTATCCTTACGTGGTTTCCTTTGATGTATAAAAGCTTTTTAGTTTCAAATAGTCCCATTTATTTACTCTTGTTTTCATTTCACCTGTCCATGGACTCAGGTCTCCAAATGTCTTTGATGTTAAAATCCTGTAACATTTTGCCAATACTTTAAAGTTTCTGGTCTAACATGTACATACATCTTTAATCCATATTTATCTGATTTGGGGTGCATAGTGTTAGATGATAATCTAGTTTTACTTGTCTACATGTGGCTGTCCAGTTGTTTCTGTACCATTTGTTGAAGAGGCTTTACTTTCCCCATTGAATTGTTTTGGCCCCTTTGTCATATATTAGGTGATTGTATATGAGTGAGCTTATTACTGGGCTTTTAGTTCTGTTCCACTGATCCCGGTATCCACTTTTATTCAGTACCATGCTGTTTTAGTTACTATTGCCTTGTAGTATAAACTGAAGTTGAGGTGTGTGATGCTTTTTTCTCAAAAGTGTTTTTGCTCTTTGTGGGTTTTTTAATTACTTAATTAATTAATTTTGTAGTTCCACACAAATTTTTGGAGTTGTTCAGTTTCCTTAAAAGTTGCCACTGGGTTCTTGATAGAGATTGTGTAGAAATTGTAGATTGCTTTTGGTAGATTGGGCCTGGACTTTTATTGTTGGGAAGGCTCTTGATGACTATTTCAATTTATTTGACTGTAACTGGTCTATTCATGTTTTTAGTTCCTTCTGATTTGTGCAGCTTCTATGAAGAATTAATTATATGCCACCAAGCTAGAGAACCTGGAAGAGATCAAAAAGTTCCTAGAAGCATGTAACCTACCAAGATATTGGATTCTTAACATGTCTTTCAAGTGACCTGAAGACCAATATGCTATAAATTAGTTGAATCAAATAATACAACTGTTATTCAACAATCTTAAAACATACAGAATTCCATTAAACTACTAAGTAATATGGTAAAATAGTAAACTATGGTTTCTGTTCCCAAGGAGATTAATATAAAACAGAAGAAATATAAGGGTCATTATTTAAAGTTTGGTTTCCTCTTCTCAATAGACACATAATTTTGAACAAGTTACTTAAATGTTGTAAGAAGAAAGAAAGAAAGAAAGAAAGAAAGAAGGAAAAAGAAAATTATGTCATCTTCTTGTCTCTGAGCATAGATAACAATACTTCTCTTACATGGTTATCAGTTTTAAAGTACTATATTTAGGGGTTGGACTGTGGTGTGCCCAGTAGAACACACACATTGCCATCCAGGAAGACCAAAGTTCAAGTCCCCAACCCCCACCTACAGGGCAGGAAGCTTCAGAAACAGTGGAACAATGCTGCAGAAGCCCCCAAGGGGGGGGGGAGGAGGAGAAGGAGGAAGAGGGAGGGGAAGGAGAGGGGGAGGAGAGGAAGGGAAGTAAGCTGGGAGGGGGGGGGAAATGGCCACCAGGAGTATCAAGTAGAGTTGTTGTGCAGGTGTGGAACCCCACTGACAACCCTTGTGGCAAAAGAGATAAATACATGATAATAAATATGAATGTGTTTACCTTGCACAGTGTTTATCCTGTGGTAGTATTTTACTGTTTTCTCTCTTTTTTTTTTCCTTATAACCAGTCATCCAGTAACATAAAGTTGTAGTCACTATAATATTATCATTTTACATTCAGGAAGTGGTTTGTTATCTCCACTTAAATCAAAAGTGGGTAAATAACAGCTTGCACAATTTATTTTTACTTCTGACTACAGATTCTTCAGATTTCAGTGGGTACATTTGAAGAGTTAGAACTTTCCAGTCTGTTCTCTTTAACTGGTTGATTGAATCCATAAAGAGAATTCACATGATTCAACTTGTATATTTTTAGTCGTTGATCATAAGTTTTCAAATTCTGTAGTTCCACTGTAGTTCTACTTTTTATTAGAAAAAGTTTGTATATACACAAAAGCAGAAACAATGGTATAATCCAACCCCACATACTATGCATCAGTCAGCTGTAAAAGTTGTCAACTGAAATGGATTTAATGGAACATTTCAGTAGAAAATTGTTATTTCCATTTCTTTATCAGCGTTTCTGTTTTTTTTTTTTTTTAGTTTCATATCATGCATCTAGTTTGCTTCTAAATTTCATTTATTGTTAATTTGGGGGTTGGGTGTTGGCATACTTGGCTGAGTGCACATATTACAATGTGCAAGGACCCAGGTTCAAATCTCTAGTCCCCACCTACAGAGGAAAAGTTTCACAAGTGGTGAAGCAGTGCTGCAGGTGTCTCTCTGCCTCTCTCCCTCTCTGTCTCTTACTTCCTCTCAATTTCTAGCTGTCTATCCAATAAATAAATAATAGTAATAATAAACTGTTAATTTGGATTACTAATCAAATACCCAGGCTGGGGAGTGGTGCACCTGGTTGATTGCATATGTTACAATGCACAAGGACCCAGGTTCAAGCCCCTGATCCCTACCTGTAGGGAAGAATTTTCATGAGCTGCAAAGCAGTGCTTCAGGCATATCTCTCTCTCTCTCTCTCCCTCTCTATCTCACCTTCCCCGCTCAGTTTCTCTCTGTCTTATTAAATCAAATAAATATTTAAAAAGAAAGAAAAAGTAATTAATTAAATATTTGATTTTTAGAACATGCAAGGATACAACATCATTAATGACATGCCCCAGAGGTCCAAGGTTCAGTCCTGGGGACCATCATATGCCAGAATTGAGCAATGTTTTGTTCTCTCACTCTTTCTCACTCATTAAAATCAATAAATATGTTTAAAAAATGAATCAGAGCTTTAAAATAAATGACTTTACATCTCTAAAAGAGGCAAAGAGTTAAATATGCTGCATACAATATATTTTGTTCTCTCTTTGTCTTTAAGGTTTGGCTTGAGCAACAAGTTTGATACTGAATTTCCCTCAGTTCTAACAGGGAAGGTAAGTGAGAGTTTGCTTTGAATTTTTCCATTTATAAAACATTGTTTTATGATTTACTCAGTGTTGTGACAAATGGCTTTGATCCACAAGTAATGAAATCTAATTTCAATAAGCTAGTGTTCTGATGCTATGTACTTAGTAAAAGATCTTCATGCCTGCTATCCTACAAGCATTTATTTTGTTCATTATTAATTTGTGCCTACTGTTATTTACTTAACTGTTTAGCTTTGCCAGTTTTGTCTCTTTCCTCAGCACATGGAACTACTTTTTCCATTCAGATTCATAGTTTTCAGTCTTTACAGAGTTAATAAAATCATTGCTTCTTAGCGTCATTTTCTCCACTACTTTTAAAATACCCTGTGGTAGGATTTGCTGTATATTAAAAGAATAAAATTTTGTTCAGATGCTTTTCTGCCCTTTATAAATAGTTGGGAGTTTCTAAAATTAGACATAATTCGTTCAATTTATATTATCTTTCTTTTTTAATATTTATTTATTACCTTTTGTTGCCCTTGTTGTTTTATTGTTGTAGTTATTGTTGTTATTGATGTCATTGTTGTTGGATAGGACAGAGAAAAATGGAAAGAGGAGGGGAAGACAAGAGAGGAGGAGAGAAAGAGAGACACCCGCAGACCTGCTTCACCACCTGTGAAGTGACTCCCCTGCAGGTGGGGAGCCGGGGGCTCCACCCGGGATCCTTTTGCCGGTCCTTGCTCTTTGCGCTACTTAGGCTTTACCCGCTGCACTACCACCCGACTCCCAATTTTTATTATCTCTCTATAACTTGATTGATCAGTACCCTATGGCAACTTCTAGCTCGATATTTAAAGATTTTTTTAGAATTCAGAACTGTGTTTAGAAAATTCTATTAGAATAGTGATGTTTACTTCTAGGCCCAAGTGGAAAGGCTTTGACTAAGAGATAAAAGGTATTTATATGTGTGTGGTATTTCAGGAAATATAGAAAAGCCATTATATTATAAAATAGTAATTTCTGAGTGGTTAATACCTGACTGCCTAGTGCTGAAATGATGGTTTGGTGTTAAAAGAAGTTAATCTTTTGCATTTTGAATCTTGTAGTTTAATCTCATGTTTATTATTAATACTAGAACAGTGCTATGCTAATATAGATTTTAAAATAACTCCATTCTCTAAAAGCTGTAATTACTTTTAATTTGTTCTCATTCTAAACTCCTTGAGAATGGGATAAAATATTCATATTGATAATTGGCTCTTTTTTTTTTTTTTTTTTTTTTTGCTGTGATAGATTTTTCTGGCTGCTACTTTCCTTACTGTTGGTCTAATACCTAACTTCTCCCTAGCCTAACTGGGGACTGGGGAAAGGGAAGATACATCCAGTTCTCTTTTTATTTGTTATTGTAGAGATTGTAAGAAATTTTAATTTAACCTTAGAAGATAGCTTATACTTTATTTTCTTTATCCTCCTGATCCTGAAATATAAGAGCTAGCTGGAGACAATTTGGAGTAGTTAAACAAGCTTTGTGGCTCAGTTCACTCTCCTCAAATATTTGGGATAAGCTCACTCCTAGAAAGAACTTAAGAAACAGGAACAGAAAGGCAAGACATAAAGTAAAACTAGAACTGGTTTATTGTATTGCACCAAAGCAAAGGATTCTGGGGAAGGAAGACACAGAGAAGGGTGTGTGTATGGGGGGAGGGTTTTCAGTTCCTGATACAAGATGATAGACCTAATTTGGGGATGAGAGTGTCTTATAGACACCTATCTTTGTGAGATAAGAAGTTGTACCCCTGTTCCAACAACTGTATTGTAAATCATTAACCTCCCAGTAAAAAAATAAAGGAGAAAAAAAAAAGCTTTGGGGGCCTGGCAGTAGCGCAGAGGGTTAAGCATACATGGCATGAAGCGCAAGACCTGCAAGCACAGGACCAGCATAAGGATCCCGGTTGGAGCCCTGGCTCCCCACCTGCAGGGGGTAGGGATTGCTTCACAAGCAGGTCTGCTGGTGTTTATCTTTCTCTCCTCTTCTCTGTCTTCCCTTCCTCTCAATTTCCTTCTGACCTATTCAACAACAATGACAGCCATAACAACAACAAGGGCAACAAAAGGGGAAAAGCCTCCAGGAGTAGTAGATTCATAGTGCAGGCACCAAGTCCCAACGATAACCCTTGAGGCAAAAAAAAAAAAAAAAAAAAAAAAACTTTGAAGTGAAATCTGAATTGGAATCCAAGTTCTGTCACTGTTTCACTTTTGTGACTTTGAGAAGATTTTTTCTGAGCCTCATTTCTTTTTTTTTTCCTTCCTTTTTTTAATTTTTAATTTTTTTCTTTTTTTTTCTTTTTTATTTAAGAAAGGATTAATTAACATAACCATAGGGTAGGAGGGGTACAGTTACACACAATTCCCACCACCCAATCTCCATATCCCACCCCCTCCCCTGATAGCTTTCCATTCTCTATCCCTCTGGGAGCATGGACCCAGGGTCATTGACTCTGAGCCTCATTTCTTAAACTAGTGCTGCTGCTGCTGATAACACATTGCTTGCTATAGTAAAAGTTTCTAGAATATTGTTAAGATACTTATTACATTCCAGTATTAGTTATGATTGCTGTTGGTCATTAGTCACTACTGTATTTCAGTTTTATCTTGATTGTTTTTCCAGTTTTCTTTAGTCACCAGCTTTCAGTATTTAAATTGGTTTTGCACTTCTATGTTCTGAGGAATAGTGTATTATTTGTCTTCTTTACTATTGACTTTTTAATCTCTCCTGTGATAAAATGTCAAATCAAAACTGGGAAGATAGCATACTGGTTATGTAAAAGACTTTCACACCTGAGGCTCTGAGCTCCCAGGATCAATCCCTAGCACCACCAAAAGCCACAACAGAGCAGTGCTCTGGTCTTTCTCTCTGTGTGTCTTTATCACTTTCGTAAAAAATAGGTAAATAGGGGGCTGAGAAGTAGCACACTGAGTTAAGTGCACATAATATGAAGCACAAGGGCCTGCACAAGGATCTCAGTTTGAGCCCCTGGCTCCCCACCTGTGGGAAGGGGGGCGGTCTGCAAGCATCTAACTTTCTAACTCCCTCTCTATCTTCCCCTCCCCTCTCAATTTCTTTCTGTCCTATCTAATAAAAAATGGGGGGAAAATGGCCTCTAGGAGCAGTGGATTCATAGTGTTTGCACCGAGCCCCAACAAAGACCCTGGAGGCAAAAAAAAAAGATTTAAAATAGATAAATAAGTAAAATATTTTTAAATGTCAAAGCTTTCCACATTATTATTATGAGGTAGGGATAGTCCCTCATTAAGTTAACATTAGACAATATGTGGCCATTTCACTTTTTAAGATACAAAAGAACCTTTCGATATCTGATTTTTGGCTCCACTTTCTAGTACATTCTATCTTTCTATACTGATTATTTAGAAAACTTTTTCAGTTGAAGCATGAAGCATGAAGTTTAGATTTGTTTTATATGAATTAATCATAAAAATGCAAATAAAAATGACTGGAAAAATCTTTTGGATAATAGAATATTTGTGGAAAATATCAGATTCAATATTTAAATTAAAGTGAATGTGAATTAAAGCATAGCTAATAAATACACACTTTTTACATTTCCTTTGTATTGCTAATTGCAAAAATAGAATATTCAAGCAAAAGACTTTCATCTTTAAAATTTGCCAATTTTATATATACCTGAAATCTTCAGAATCTCTTTATACCTCTGAATTTCTTCAGAAGCCATCTAATACTAAAAAATCACCAAATTGGGGCTGGGTGGTGGCACACCTGGTTGGGTGCACATGTTACAGTGCTCAAGGCTCTAGGTTCAAGCCCCTGGTCCCTACCTGCAAAGGGGAAAGCTTTGCAAGTGGTAAAGCAGTGCTGCAGGTGTTTCTCTGTGTCTCTTCCTCTCTATCACCTCCTCCCCTCTTGATTTCTGCTTATTTCTATCCAACAAATATTTAGAAAAAAATTTAAAAATCACCAAATCAAAAAATAAGTGCAGTTTTTTTAAATTAGAGTAGTAAAAATGTTAAACTGCTTTCGGTGTACATTCATACAACCTAAATGATCTGGATATAAAATATTCTTAGATATTTTCTTTTTGGGTGACCTTTTTTAATAGCACATAATATACATAATATACATACAAAATTTTCTCATGTACTGAACAAAGTATAAATGATACTATCATGTATTTCTTAGTTCAGTTTTTGCTGATGAAAAAATGCTAATAGGAATTCTGAAAGTCTTTTCTAAAGTTACATGGTAATACCACCAGTTTTATTCATCAGTCTGGTTACATGTGCTGCTAGGGATTGAACTCAGGACCTCACGCTTGTGAGTCCATTACTTTATCCACTGCACCACCTCCCGGACCACGTTTTATCCATTTCTTTATCATTTACATTTTATATTATATTGAATATAACATTAAATATTATATTTTATATTATATTTACTATAGTATTTTATATTATAATTAATATTTTATATTATATCTATATTTTTCATTAGCTATTGTTTTATTTGTATAAGTTATTTTAGATTGTCAAAGTGTTTTTCTGATCACTAAGGGGAAAAGACAGAATGAGTTTACATGAACTGGAAGTAAAACTAAAAGAAAAAACAAAGATCTGAAATACAGATAGCAATTTTTAAAGAGATTGTTATTTATTCATGAAGAATGATAAGTAGAGAGAGAGAGAGAGAGAGAGAGAGAGAGAGAGAGAGAGCCAAATATCACTCTGGCACATATGCTTCCGGGGCTTGAATTTGGGACCTCATGTTTGAGAATCCAATGCCATGCCCACTGTGCTACCTCCCAGACCACAGATAGCAAATTTTGTGTAAAATCATTTTGAAATGAGATCAGGGAGGTAACACAACAGACTTTGATGCCTGAAATACAAGAAATCCCAGGTTCAGTCTCAGTCCCTGACACTACTATAATCCAGAGCTGGGCAGTACTCTGAATATATATACATGCATACATATTTACATGTATATAGTAAATGTAGGAGCTAAAATTGGAAAAACTATCATTTAAAAAATTAGTCATCTAAGGTAGGAGGGGAGGATACAAAACTCTGGTGGTAGGTATAGTGTGGAACTATACACTGTAATCTTACAATCTTGTAACCTACTGTTAATCACAAATAAAAAAAACTAAGTAGTCATCTAGTATGAATGAAATTCTAAATATCTTCTGTACCTAAACTATGTAAAATTACAGAGTAAATTCTTAAAACCTAAGAAGTCATTTGACAAATATATTTGTCTTTTAGTACAAATATATATTATATTAAGTGCAGTAAAGATTGTTTTACAGGCGCCAGGTGTTTGCACACCTGGTTGAGCAGACACTTCACAGTGCACAAGGACCCAGGTCCCCAACCTGCAAGGGGAAAGTTTTGTGAGTAGTAAAAGATTGTTTTACTCATTTAACTAAAGCTCTTCCATGATAATACATATCAAGTATGTATGTCCAGAAAGTGAAAGAACTTTAGAAAAGTAAGTTTCTGGTCTTTAATTTGAAATAGTTAAGTGGTATTATAGGGAGATTAATGTGTAGTGCTGGTAATTGAAAACCTTAAAATAGACCTTTTTTTAAGGAATTTGTTTGTTTATTATTTAGATACTGCATAAAGGCAGAGAGTAAAAGACTACAGCACCAAAGCTTCCTTCAGTGCAGTTTGGGACAGGCTTGAACCTGGGTCTCACATATGGGAAACAGCACACAATCCAAGTGAACTATTTCCTGGCCCCATAAATTAGAACTTACAGGTCTGACAAAATAGCTTATCTGGATAGTGACCCAAGTTCGAACTCAGGTCCCACTGCATAGAAGGTCATTTCAGTGATATGGTGTCCCTGACCCCCATCTCTGTTTTGCTCTATCTCTTTCTGTCTAAATTAGTCAGCACAGAGTGGTGAAGCCCTGGTTGTAACAACACCAAAAATAGACCCGCAGGGTAGGTAGCATAATGATTATACAAAGAGACTCACACCTGAGGCTGCAAAGTCACATTCAGTCCTCCACACCTGGATGTTAGGGCTATCTGACTGCGACATCTGTCACCCCATTGATCACCAGGGTTGATTTGGTTGATCTGGCTGGCTAGGTGGGTGTCTCCTTCCTCCCTCACCGCTCCATGTGTATCCCTCCTGAAGTGGCACGCTTGGTCGAAGAGGACGGCCTTCCCCGAATAGAGACAGACTGGTCTTTGTTCAGGGGTATAGCTGTATAGTAGCTGTGCTTCCCTTCTAGAACCTCCAGACAAACTCTCAATCCTCCACACCGCCATAAGCCAGAGCTGAGCAGTGCTGTGGTAAAATAATAATAATAATATCTTAAAAATACACCTTTACTATAGTGATCCAATATGGCAAGTGGTTGATAATACTCTTTTCCTCATGATTGAAGACTACTCAATCCTGCTATGTTTTACTTAGATCCTCTTTGATTTGCAGAATTTCTTACATCTTATTAGAAAATATGCTGAGAAATGTTTATACATGTACCAACAACTGTATTCACTGTTTACTATAAATCAATAACCCCCCAATAAAACATTTAAAAAGAAATTATCTTGAGTCTCAGATTCAAATAAATCTGTATTTAAATCCTTAAAAAAATTGTAACCCTTTCTCCCACCTTTATGATGCAGTTTTCTTTTTTTTAAACTTTTTTAATATTTATTTTATTTATTTATTCCCTTTTGTTGCCCTTGTTGTTTGATTGTTGTAGTTATTATTATTGTTGTTGTCGTTGTTGGATAGGACAGAGAAATGGAGAGAGGAGGGGAAGACAGAGAGGAGGAGAGAAAGATAGACACCTGCAGACCTGCTTCACCGCCTGTGAAGTGACTCCCCTGCAGGTGGGGAGCCGGGGTTCGAACCAGGATCCTTATGCCGGTCCTTGTGCTTTGCGCCACCTGAGCTTAACCCGCTGCGCTACAGCCCGACTCCCAATGATGCAGTTTTCTTTTTTCTTTCTGAGGAAGTTAAAAAGAATTAAGTCTCTGTATAGCTTCTGTTTGACTAAAAAGTAATTACATTACTGGTGATGATTATATGCAACTAAATAAGTGGGGATAGGAGAGTTGATTGGTTCTGATTCCACACAGTTAACATTTTGTATTCTTCAAAATCCATAGTTAACTTTCATTTCCTGTAAAATGAAACCCTTTATGATTTTTACTGTTTCTTAAATACACATTTATTTATTTATTAATAAAAAGGAAACGCTGACCAAATCATAGGATAAGATTGGTACAACTCCATACAATTCCCACCACCAGAACTCTATATCCCATCCCCTCCCTTGATAGCTTTCCAATTCTTTCCCACTAGGGAAATACAGAGTTTTAAGGTTTCATTTTACTTCACAAGAAAGTTAAAGATCAGACCACTGCTCAGTTCAACTCACTGAAATATTCCCCTCTACCACCACTCAAATGCACATTTTTAAAAAGATAATCATGAACTCCTCTTAAAGTCAAAAAGGAGGGTTTTTTACAGGTCTTTCTCTGTCTCCCCCTTCCCTCTTGATTTCTCTCCCTCTTTTTCTCTCTTTGTTATTGATTTAATAATGATCAATAAGACTGTAGGATAAAAGGGGCACAATTCACACCACCAGAGTTCTGTGTCCTACCCCCTTCATTGGAAGCTTTCCCATTCTCTATCCCTCTGGGAGTATGGACCCAGGATCATTATGGGGTGCAGAAGGTAGAAGGTCTGGCTTCTGTAATTGTTTCTCCACTGGGCAGGCCATTGGTAGGTCGATCCATATTCCCAGCCTATTTCTATCTTTCCCTAGTAGGGCTAGACTCTGGAAAGGGGGGTTCCATGGTACATTGGTGAGGTTGTCTGCTCAGGGAAGTATTTTTTTTACTTAATACCGCTTTATAAATAATTAAAAATAAAAATAAAAAGCCACCATCATATTATACCAGTAACACCTCTATTAAGGATTTACATTCTCTCCCCTGAGGTTCTTAAACTATCCTGGGTACCTGATCCTGCCAAGGGATCATCTGTGTTGCCCCCTTAGTAGACTGGAACTTTACTTCGAAAGCAAGGTATCAGGCCACATTCTTCTTCCTTGTGCCTGAGATCAAGCAGTATGGTCCTTAACATTCCGGTTAGAGTCTGGATACCCCAGTCATGTCCATTGTAAAGAAAAGATTTCTTCTTAGGTTTAGGCAAACATTATCATGAGAATACTTACTAAATTGTTCATATTCTGATAGTTTCCAGAAGAGAGAAAAGTGAATGTTTCAGTCTTACTCAAAAAAGATGTACCATGTTGGTGCAACACAAAATCAGCTAAGAAAAGGGGGAAAAAATCTTCTTAAATCTGGAGGGAAAAAGTAAAACATTATTTTAAAACAAAAAGTCATTAGAATTATATTTGTACTCCATAGTCCATTCTGTCCCATATAGAAAACTTTACATTTTTAAGTAATTTTTCAATGTCATGTTTTATGTTTGTTTTTTAAATAGTGATTTATAAGACTATAATAGGATTATATATTAACACCATTCCACCAGTCCATCCATGTGTTTATATGGACTCTGAAGTCTTCAGTTTCACACTGAACTTGTCAATATTGAGTATTTGCCGTCTTTTCAGGTGAATTTTCTCCAAACTTGAAGTATTGTATAAGTGGTAGCTCTGTAAATGACAAAAGACTGGGTGATTATAATTAAAATCTCACGTCCTGGAACATGATGACAGAGGAAGACCTAGTGGGGGTTGTATTGTTATGTGGAAATGCTATGCATGTACATACTACTGTATTTGACTACTGTAAGCCATTAATTCCCCCAATAAAAAAATTTAAAAATAATAATTAAAATCTCACTGTAATGAAATTGACAATTAAATTGGTTCAGTTTCATAGTATATAATTATTTCAGGCTAATAACCAGAATTGACCACAACTTGTGAGGCTCTCAAATTTCAATATTCAGGACATGGTACCAATGTTGAATAGCTACAAATGAACCACACTCCCCTAAAACAACTATTTAAAGAGCAACAATTGACATAAATACTTCACCAAAGTGCAGCCAGGATTGCCTGAAGGCACACACATTGACTTAAAGTGAGTAAAAATGTGAACAGTGATCAGTGGACGGGAGAGAGGCCAAATATGTTTGATATATCTTATTCACCAGCCACCATTATACCAGTAGCATGAGAAAACTTGGCTCAGGATAGGCTCTATGGCTTGGAGTGAGGTAATTGTTTGGGAAGGCCAACACACTGAACTATCCACAATGACTCACCTCTGAGACAGAAAAGAAAACCGGCTAAAAACTGGCAGCTGAGCCCTGTAGAACTAGGCCAGCCAAGGTTCTATAAGATAATTTTGGGAGTTGGGCGATAACGCAGCAAGTTAAGTGTGGGTGGTGCAAAGCATAAGGACCAGCATAAGGATCCCAGTTCCAGCCCCCGGCTCCCTACCTGCAGGGGAGTCGCTTCACAAGCGGTGAAGCAGGTCTGTCGGTGTCTATCTTTCTCTTCTCCTCTCTGACTCCCCTCCTCTCTCCATTTCTCTCTGTCCTATCCAAGAACAACAATAATAACGACAACAATAAAACAAGGGCAACAAAAAGGAATAAATAAAAATTTTTAAAAAGATAATCTTATTAGTGAGAGAAATCATAGGCAGAACAGAATAGTTGCCCATGTGCACAGGTCTAGAAACTGCGACATTGCCCTGTTGGACTCCTGGGGGAAAAAACTGTATTACAGGAAGGGGCCCTCTCACAAGGCTGTACACTACCTCCCATTACTCCTCAAGCAACATCTCCAGCCTTCCCTGTTTATCTTTCCTCCACAACCCTCTTCCCCCTAGGACATCTTATAATCAAAGAATTTCATCACTATAGCCATAGTACCACCTGTAAGTAAACAACAGAAGTTAACCTAAATGTGAAAGTAAAAAAGAAATCACTGGCAAGCAAACATGAAACTCCCAAAAGAAAATGAATTCCTAGTAGCAGCTCATAAAGATGAATAATTGAAGTAATACCCTAGAAAGATGCTAAGACATTTCTTGATTAAAAAAAATTTAAGTAAAAAACAAAAAGTTTAACAGCACAGAAAAGTGGTTCAAGATTTATAGGACCTAGATGAATGCTTCACCAAAGAGACTGAAGGTTTGAAGGGGAAAAAATTCCAAATAGATGAGGGTATGAGGAGCACATTAAATGAAATTAATGCTGGGTTTGGAGGAAGATGTCATTAAGAAGGGCAGGAACTGTACCATGTTGTTGCTGCACCAGTGGAGCAGATTAGCACAGGATTTTCATAAATATACACCCAAGTCACACTTTAACTCTACCCAGACCCTAGAAATCTTCTGGGTCAAGGAGAAAGAGGTAGCCTCACCATTTCCTTGGACAGGGAAACTATCTAATGCTGATTGCTTACAGGGTCTGCATAAAAACAAACAAACAAACAAACGGGGCTGGGTGGTGGCACACTTGGTTGACTGCACGTGTTGCTGTGCACAAGGACCAGGGTTAAAGCCCCCGTCCCCCACCTGCAGGGAGAAAGCTTTGTGAGTGGCGAAGCAGGGCTGCAGGTGTCTCTCTGTCTCTCTCCTCTGTCTCCCCCTTCCCTCTCAATTTCTGGCTGTCTCTATCCAATTAATTGATTAATTACTTAATTTAAAATTTAAAAAAAACCTCAACAGCTTCTTGCCTGCCAACTTTATATACTAGTCATGGGGAGAGATTGGTTCTTCCTATACCACTCATCATAGTCTCATTCCAATCACACCTAACTGGATCAGTTGCCATCCTCTTATCCTAGACCTCATCAAGCAAGAGCCCTCAGTACAGACTAATGTGAGAGTCAAAACTGGAGGCAGAGGAAATTACTCTCACTAGTGAGTTAAGACAAAAGACCCAAGATAGGCCAAAGTCTGGGAATAAAGTAGAATAAACAAAAAGCATAGCAAAATACAAGAAAGGATTAGAAACTGTGAAGAGGAGCCAGGCGGTGTCACACTTGGTAAAGTAGGTATGTTAACCATGGTTCAAGCCCCTGCAGGGCGGACACTTTATGAACATTGAGGCAGTGTTGCAGGCTCTCTTTCTCTCTCCATCTCTATCCCCCTGTCTTTATACAATATGTAAATAAAATACCTTTTAAAAGAAAGAAATTTAAAAAACAATAAAGAATAGCATAAGCAACCTACAAGGAATAGCATTTGCATCATACCTCTTCCAGAAGAAGGAGAAAGAATGAGGCAGTGAACCTCTTGGAAGAAATAATCATTGAGAATCTCCTCCTAGCTGAACAAAGACACATATATCCAGATCCAGGAAGTTCAAAGAGCCCCAAACATGGATACACCAAGACATCATAATTAAAATGTAAAAAGTAAGATAAACAAGATTCTGAGGGCAACAAGAAAAGAATCACCTACAAGGTGATACATTTTGGGCACATTTTTCTACAGTGACTTTAAAAGCTAAGAAAGTGGGGGAGGGAGCCAAGAAGGAGAAACGGCAGGTGATTTTTAGGGTACTCAGTGGAAAAAGCTTTCAACCAAGAAATACTCTGCCCTACTAGATTATCATTCAGAACTGATGGCAGAATTATGAACTTCTCAGTCAAGCAACAGCGAAGGAATTAATCATTACTAACTAGTCTTACACTACAAGAAGTGCTAAAAGAACTAAAGAAAAAAAAACAAAGTGCATTCAAATTTCAGATAGAATAAAGGCACTGAAATCTTTTAGATCCACAATCTCAGTGACCTGAATTCACCCATCAAAATAAAGAGTTGCAGAGTAGATCAAGAAAAAGAAATATGGCCTAATATGATTCTGTTCACAGGAAACTTACTTCACATGCCATTACAAATAGGCTTGAAGTGAAAGGATGGAAAATGGTCATATAAGCTAATGGAACACTTACCTCAGACACAATAGACATTAAGTTAACTAAAGTCACGAAATAGATATTACATAACAACAAATGACTGGCTAGATAACATGGTCTAATCATCTAGTAACATCTATGTACTAAATTAAGAGGTATCAAAATACTTAAAGCATGGTGTATTGCACCAAAGTAAAAAAAGATTCTGGGGTGGGTGGGTGGGTGGGGAGAATACAGATCCAAGAAGGATGACAAAGGACCTAGTGGTGGCTGTATTGTTATATGGAAAACTGGGAAATATCATTCATGTACAAACTATTGTATTTACTGTTGAATGTAAAACATTAATTCCCCAATAAAGAAATTTAAAAAAATTTGCACCCGCCAAAATACTTATTAATGAAACTGAAGAGATACACTGAGAACAACACAATATTAGTAGATTTTAGTACTTCATTCTCCAAAATAGATCAGTCAGACAGAAAATGCAGGAAGAAATAAGAGCCTTAAATGAGCTGAAGAGATTGGACATTCTAGGCATCTTCAAAGTTCTTCACCCCCAGAAAGTAGAATGCACATTATTCTCAAGTCCACATGGAACATTTGTCTTCAAGCACAGAACATGTGCTGGGACACAATGAAGTTTCAATAAATTCAGAAGTGTTGAAATTATTCCAGGCGGGACCAGGTGGTGGTGCACCTGGTTGAGCGCACATGTTGCAGTACTCAAAGACCCGGGTTCAAGCCACCAGTCCTTGCCTGCAGGGGGAAAGCTTTGCAAGTGGGAAAACAGTGCTGCAGGTGTCTCTTTTTCTCTCTCCTCTATCTTCCTCGTACCCTCTTGATTTCTAGCTGTCTCTATCTGGTAAGTAAAAATAATTTTTTAAAAAATTTCATTATTCCAGGCATCATTTTAGATCATTATAGAATTAAACTACTGGCTTGTTAAAAATAATCATGACACATTCTTGTATAGAAAAAATACATCATGACTTTTCCAGCAGTGTAATTAATAGTACTCAACCACAAGAAGAATGCTGGAAAAAAAAAAAACTTCAAAATGTGGATATTTAACTATGTACTACAAAATAGCTATCTGATATAGGAGGAAGTCAAAGGCGAAATTTTAACTTCTGGGAAACAGAAGAAAATTATTTCATAAGCTATTAGAATCTGTGACACAGCTAAAGTAGTACAAAGAGGGTATAGTATATAGCTATATAGGCGCACATGAGGGAGAAGCTCAGTTAAATAACCTAAGCTCCGATTTGAGGGATATAGAAAGAGAAGAATCAACAAAATCAGAGTTAACTGGAGGAGGGAAATAATGAAAATAAGAATGGCTAGGGGCCAGGTGTTGGCGCGCCTAGTTAAATGCACACATTATGGTGTGTGCATAAGGATGCAGGTTCAAGCCCCTGGTCCCCACCTTCAGAGGGAAAGCTTTGCAAATGGTGAATCAGGGCTGTGGGTGTCTCTCTGCCTCTTTTCCTCTCTTGTCTCCCCTTCCCTCTCAATTTCTCTCTGTCTCTATCTAATAATGAACTTAACAGAAATACTGAAGAGTGGAAATAAATTCCATTGAAAACAAAAATATGTATGGGCTGGGAAGACAGCATAGTATGTATGCAAAAAAAACTTTCATGCTTGAGGCTCAAAGGCCCCAGGTTCAAACCCTGACAACACCATAAGCCAGAGACATTCAGTGCTCAGTGCTTTTCTTCCTTTCTTTCATTACAATAAATAAAATATTTAAAAAAGAAAATAAAATTTTATAAAAAGGTCAATGAAATTAAACTGGTTCTTTGAAAGAGTTAACAAAATTCGTATATGCTTGGCCAGATTCACTAAGAAAAGGAGAAAGGAAAGTGAATAATAAATAAGATCATCAGGTGGAAGGTAGATAGCATAATGATTATGCAAACAAACTATCATGCCTGATGCTCCGAAGTCCCAGGTTCAATCCCCCGCACCACCATAAACCAGAGCTGAATAGTGCTGGTAAAAAAAAAAATTTAATTAAATTAAATAAGATCAGCAATGGAAGGAGGGAAATAACAACAGATAACACAGAAATTCAAAGAGTGTTATATCCAACTATACTTTAGTAAGATGCACAATCTAGAAGTGATGCATAAATTCTTAGAATCATATAACATCTCAAGGCTGAATTGGAAGGAAATAAAAAAAAATCTGAACAACCAATTGTAATTATAGAAATTGAACACTAACCAAAAATCTTCCCCAAAGCAAATGTCTGAGACCAGATGGATTTACCAATGAATTTTACCAAATTTTTGGAGAGGTACTATTCATTTTTGAGTTCTTCCAAAATATTGAAGGTAAGAAAATACTTCTTTTTTTACTTCTTTATTGGGGAATTAATGTTTTACATTCGACAGTAAATACAATAGTTTGTACATGCATAACAAGGGAAATACTTCTTAACACTTTCTTTGACACCAGCATTACCGCAGTACCAAAAACTAAGACATTATGAGCAAAACAAAAAGCAGCAAGTCAGTATCCATGATGGACATCAGTGCTAAGACCCTAAACCAATTCTCATTAAACTGGATTTATCTTTGCATTTAAAAGATTATATGTCAGGAGTCAGGCAGTAGTGCAGCAGGTTAAGCATGGCTCAAAGCACAAGGACCAGTGTAAGGATCCTGGTTTTAGTCCCCGGCTCCCCACCTGCACAAGAGGTGAAGCAGGTCTGCAGGTGTCTTATCTTTCTCTCCCCTTTTCTGTCTTCCCATCCTCTCTCCATTTCTCTCTGTCCTATCCAACAACGATATTAGTAACATCTACAATAATAACTGCAACAATAATAATAAAACAAGGGCAACAAAAAAGGGAATAAATAAATATTTATTTATTTATTTTAAAAAGGACACATTAGCAAAACTGTAGGATAGAAGGGGTACAGATCCACACAATACCCACCACCAGATCTCTATATCCCATCCCCTCCCCTGTTAGCTTTCCTATTCTTTATCCCTCTGGGAGTATGGACCCAAGGTCATTGTGGGTTGCAGAAGGTGGAACATCTGGTTCTGTAATTGCTTCCCCACTGAACATGGGTGTTGACTGGTCAAGCCATACTCCCAGCCTGCCTCTCTCTTTCCTTAGTGGGGTGTGTCACTGGGGAAACAGAGCTCCAGGACACACTGGTGGGGTCGTCCAGGGAAGTCTGGTCGGCATCTTGCTGGCATCTGGAGCCTGCTGGCTGAAACGAGAGTTAACATACAAAGCCAAACAAATTGTTGAACAGTTATGGACCTAAAGGCTGGAATAGTGCAAATGAAGTGTTGGGGGGGTACTCACTGCAGACTGTTGTGTACTTTTGCTTTCAGGTATATATTTTGCCCTAGTTTATGGATACGTGTGAACATATGCTCTATCTCAGGGGACCTGGTCTATATCTAGGTTTTGGGACTTTGTTAGGTAGTGAACCACCTGGAATGGAATTAGAGAATACTATGAAAGGAAAGGTCTCACCTGAGTAATGAAGCTGAAGGGTTGTCATTCCACAACTGAAGTCTCTGGACACAGTCTGAAATGAAGCATGCTGAGGTGGCACTCCTTGAGTTGATTAGGTTGTGATCAGTGGATGCAATATTATTTGATATGAATTGAGAGAAGCATGCAGGAAAGTGGGCCCCACCCTAAGGTTCCAGGACTGGGGGAAATATAGGCTCTATAGTGGAAATGTGAAGTTCCTGCTGTCTTAGGTTTCAAGAAGACAATGGAGAGTTATTGTTATCATCACATTATTAGGTAATTGGGTTAACTTTGAAAAGTCCCTTTATTAGGAATTGCTGTACAATACCCAGCATCTTATATATAGCTGTGCCACTGGTTGCTTCTGTTCTCCCTAGTCTAGGCTTTTGAGAGAGTCAACATATCAAAGACTCAGCCTATGTAATGAAAATACTCAGTCTGTGTTTTAAAAAGTTCGAGACATACAATCAATTTTTCCCTCTCATATTAAAACAGTGATGTATATCACTACAGTTTAATAGGAGGGTACATAGACACGTTTTCCACTACCAAAAGACTGTGTCCCCCTCCCACCCACCTAGCCCACCTCCCCCCCCTTTGCCGCCCCAGGAAGCCAAATGTCCACCCTTCCCCTCACCACTGGGTTTTTACTTTGGTGCCCTACTTTCAATTTAGTTAGATCGTGCTTTTAGTTTCCCTTTCTGTTCTTCTTTCTCAACTTTGTTGATGAGTGGGATCATCCCATACACCTTTATATTTCTGACTTAGTTCACTTAACATAATTCCTTCTAGCTCCATCCAAGATAGGTCAGAGTAGGTGGGTTCATTGTTCTTAATAGCTGCATAGTATTGCATTGTGTATATATAGCATAGCTTTCTCAGCCACTCATCTGTTTTTGGGCACCTGGGTTGCGTCCAGGTTTTAGCTATTATGAATTGTGCTGCTATGAACATAGGTGTACACATATACTTTTGATTGGGTGTTATGGAGTCCTTGGGGTATATCCCCAGGAGAGGAATTACTGGGTCATATGGAAGGTCTATGTCTAGCCTTGTGAGAGTTCTCCAGACTGCTCTCCACAGAGGCTGGACCAACTTACATTCCCACCAGCAGTGCATAAGAGTTCCTCTGTCCCCACAGCCTCTCCAGTACTTGTTGCTGCTGTCCTTTTTGATGTATGCCATTCGCACAGGAGTGAGGTGGTATCTGATTGTTGTCTTTATTTGCATTTCTTTGACAGTCAGCGACCTGGAACGGTTTTTCATATGTTTGTTAGCCTTTTGGATCTCCTCTGAGGTGAATGTTTTGTTCATATCCTCTGCCCATTTTTGGATGGGGTCATTTGCTTTTTGGGTGCTAAGTTTGCTGAGCTCTTTGTATATTTCGGTGATTAGTCTCATGTCTGATATATGGCATGTGAAGATCTTCTCCCATTCTGTGAGGGTTCTCTTTGTTTGTGTGATAGTTTCTTTGGCTGTGCAGAAGCTTTTCAATTTGATGTAGTCCCAGTGGTTTGTTTCTGCTTTAGTCTTCCTTGCGATTGGGTTTGTTTCATCAAAGATGCCCTTGAGGTTTAGGTGGGAAAGTGTTTTACCGATGTTTTCCTCTAAGTATTTGATAATTTCTGGTCTAACACCAGGTCCTTGATCCATTTGGAGTTGATTTTTCTTTCTGGTGAGATAAGGTGGTTCAATTTCATTCTTCTACATGTTTCAACACAGTTTTCCCAGCAAGCTTTATTGAAGAGAGCCTCCTTCCTCCATTTAATACATTGGGCCCGCTTATCAAAGTTTAGATGCCCATAGGTGTAGGGGTTTAGTTCTGGGCTTTCAATTGTGTTCCATTGGTCTGTGTGCCTATATTTGTTCCAGTACCAGGCTGTTTTGATGATGATGGCCTTATAATATAGTTTGAGATCTGGGAGTGTCATGCCTCCATTTCTGTTTCTCTTCCTCAAGATGGTTATGGCAATTCTAGGTGTTTTCTGGTTCCAGATAAATGATTGTAGTTTTTGTTCTATTCTCTTAAGGAAGCTTGGTGGAACTTTTATAGGTATTGCATTAAATCTGTATATGGCTCTGGGGAGAATATTCATTTTGATGATATTTATTCTTCCAATCCATGAGCATGAGTCTTTCCATTTCTTGGTATCAGTTTCTATTTCCTTGAATAGTGAATCATAGTTTTCAATATACAAGTCTTTCACTTCTTTGGTCAGCTTTATTCCTAGGTATTTTATTGATTTTGCTGCAACAGTGAATGGGAGTGATTTCTGGATGTCTTCTTCTTCAGATTTAGTGTTTGTATAAAGAAATGCCACTGATTTTTGTACATTGATTTTGTACCCTGACACCTTGCTATTATTGCCTAATAACTTCCAGTAGTTTTCTGCTGAATTCTTTAGTTTTTTCTATGTATATTATCATATCATCTGCAAGTAGTGAGAGTTTGACTTCTTCCCTTTCAATATTCCTTTGATTTCTTTATCTTGCCTGATAGCTATGGCAAGAACTTCCAATACTATGTTGAAGAGTAATGGTGATAGTGGACAGCCCTCTCTAGTCCCCAGTCTGAGGGGAAATGCTTTCAGCTTCTGTCTGTTAAGCATGATGTTGGCTGTAGGTTTGCTATAGATGGATTCCACTATCTTGAGGAATTTCCTGTCTATTCCCATTTTTATAGAGTTTTGAGCATGAATGCGTGTTGGATTTTGTCAAAGGCTTACTCTGCATCTGTTGAGATAATCATGTGGTTTTTGGTTTTGATTTTATTGATGTGGTGAATGACATTGATTGACTTACATATGTTGAACCAGCCTTGCATTCCTGGGATAAATCCCACTTGGTCGTGATGAACAATCTTTTTGATATGCTGCTGTATCCAGTTGGACAGGATCTTGTTTAATATTTTGGCATCTATGTTCATCAGAGATATTGGTCTGTAGTTTTCCTTTTCTGTTGTGTCCTTATCAGCTTTTGGTATCAGGGTGATGTTGGCTTCATAGAAGGTGGAAGTGAGTGTTCCTGTTTCTTCAATCTTATGGAAAATCTTTAGAAGTATTGGTATTAACTATTTTCTTTTTTTTTTTTTAAATATTTATTTTATTTATTTATTCCCTTTTGTTGCCCTTGTTGTTTTATTGTTGTAGTTATTAATGTTGTTGTCGTTGTTGGATAGGACAGAGAGAAATGGAGAGAGGAGGGGAAGACAGAGAGGAGGAGAGAAAGATAGACACCTGCAGACCTGCTTCACCGCCTGTGAAGCGACTCCCCTGCAGGTGAGGAGCCGGGGTTCGAACCGGGATCCTTATGCCGGTCCTTGTGCTTTGCGCCACCTGCGCTTAACCCGCTGCGCTACAGCCCGACTCCCTGGTATTAACTATTTTCTGAAGGTTTTGTTGAATTCATTTGTGAAGCCATCTGGTCCAGGACTTTTGTTGTTGGGGAGATTCTTAATAACTGTTTCGATTTCTTTGTCTGTGATTGGTGTATTTAGGTTTTGTAGTTCTTCTTAGTTCAGTTTTGGAAGGGCATATGTTTCTAGGAATTTTTCCATTTCTTCCAGATTTTCTAGCTTGGTGGCATATAGTTCTTCATAGAAGTTTCACATGATTTTCTGGGTTTCTGTGGTGTCAGTTGTGATATCTCTTTTATCGTTTACAGTTCTATGAATTTGAGTCTTCTCCCTTTTTTGTTTAGTGAGTCTGTCTAGGAGTTTGTCAATCTTGTTTAATTTTTCGAAGAACCAACATTTGGCTTCATTGATCTTTTGTATGGTTCTCTTATTTTCTATGTTTATTTCTGCTCTAATTTTAGTGATTTCTGTCCTTCTGGTTTATTCAGGGTTCCTTTGTTCCTCTTCTTCTAAGCCCTTAAGGTGTGCAGTAAGGTTGTTTATTTGAGCTTTTTCTTGTTTAATATGTGATTGTATGGCTATGAGTTTCCCTCTCAATGCTGCTTTAGCTGTGTCCCACATATTTTCATAGCTTGTGTCTTCATTTCCATTTATTTCCAGGAACATTTGAATTGCTTGCTTGAGTGTTTCTCTGACCCAGTGGTTCTTAAGCAATATGTTGTTTAGTTTCCAAATTCTCTCTTTTTTATTAATTTTCTGTTTGTTGTTAAATGTTAGTTTTACTCCATTGTGGTCTGGGAAGATACTTGGGATGATTTCAACGCTCTTGAATTTGTTGATGCTGTCTTTGTGGCCTAACATGTGGTCTGTTCTTGAGTGTGTGTTGTGTGGAATTGAAAAGAATGTGCATTCCAGTTTTTTGGGGTGAAGAACTCTGAAAATGTCCAGGAGGTCTAGTCTGTCCATCTCTTCATTTAATTTGCGTGTTTCCTTGTTGATTCTGTTCTTTGTTGATCTGTCTTAAGTGTGAGAGTGGGGTGTTAAAATCTCCCACTATTATTGTATTACTCTTGATGTATTTTTGTAGTTCTTTCAGTAGGTTTTTGATGTATTTAGATGGTCCCTCATTGGGTGCATAGATGTTAATAATTGTTAAATCTTCTTTGCTGATTGAACCTCTAATCATTATGTAATGCCCTTGGCTATCTTTTGTTACTTTATTTAATTTAAAATCTATTGTGTCAGAGATGAGAATGACTGTTCCTGCCCCTTTTTTGTGGTCCATTAGCCTGTATGATAGTTTTCTATCCTTTAACTTTAAGTCTGTGTTTATCTTATTGGGTCAGATTGGATTCTTGGAAGCAACATATGGTTGGGTTATGTTTTCTGATCCATCCTCCCACTCTGTGCCTTTTAATGGGTGAGTTTAAGCCATTGACACTTATTGATATTATGGATTTAATGCACTGTAATGCCATTATTTAACAATTTTTTATTTGTTCTGATATATTGTAAGTATGATAGTGATGTTCTTGTTTATAAGAGGTTTTTTTAGAACCTCTTTCACAGCAGGCTTGGTTATGGTTGCCTCCTTTAACTGTTGTCTGTCTGAGAAGATTTTGATCCCTCCATCTAGTTTGAATGAAAATATAGCAAGATATATTATCCTTTGTTGAAACCCTTTTTCATTCAGGGCTCTATAGATATGTTGCCATTCTCTTTTGACTTCTACAGTTTGAGTGGAGAAGTCTGCTGATAGTTTTATGGGTTTTCCCCTCTATGTGACTTTTTGTTTTTCTTTTGCAGCCTTTAGGATCCTTTCTTTATCCTTACTTCTTTTCATTCTAACTTTGATATGTCTTGGTGTCTTCAGGTCTGGGTTGATTCTTTTTGGGACTCTCAGGGCCTCTTGAATATTTATGTCCTTTCTTTTGTTCAGTTCTAGGAAGTTTTCTTCTATAATTTCCTTTACAATGTTTACTTCTCCTTCCTCTCTTTCTTCCTCTGGCAGGCCAATTATACGAATGCTACTCCTTTTGAGATCATCCCATATGTCTCTTTTGTTGTTTTCAGTGTCTCTCAATCTCTTTGAGCTCTTTTACCTCTTTCCTAGTTTTCTCTAGCTCATCCTCTGTCTTGGTTATTCTGTTTTCTGTTTCTGTTAGACTGCTTTCCCTTCCCTCAGCTTCTTTCTTCAGTTCAGGTATTTTAGCTTTCAGTTCTGTAATTCCCTTGAGGTAGCTAATATTTTACTTGAGGGTCTCATCTGTTGTTTCCTTAATTCTGCTACCCCTTTCCTCCATAGTTATCTTCATTTCTGTAATTATTAAATTTATTATTGTTTGCATAGTTTTCTTATCTATGGCCACCTCTGACTGATTTGTAGTTTCTTCTGGGCTCTTGTCTTCATTCATTGTAGTAGCAATTTTATTTGTTCTTGGTTTAACCAGTTTTTTATTGATCTGTTTTTTATTTTTATGTTATGTTGTTAATCAGTTGTTGTGTTTTGAGTACAAGCCACGCTGTACTAAATACCTTTATAACAAATGCAATCACCAACCTCGGAAATTACAATAGTAATTGAAGTAAGGATTGAAGCAGTTTGGCCAATACCAGTTAGCCATACAATGCCTTTAGTCCAAGAAAAAAAATAGCAACCAAATCCAAATGAAAAAGAGAGAGTAAGGAAAAAGGGGATAGCAAGAATAGACGATTATGCAAATCTACTGTCCACTGTAAATTCTAGGGGTAGCAAGAGGAGAAAGGGAAGTAGAGAAGAGACACACACAAAGAGAGTCCACTCTGAATCAAATTTATTCCCCCAAATAATTCACAAATCAGTGAATTTAGAAAGCCTAAGAAGGAGGAAGGAAGAAAGGAAGACAAGCACGAGAAAAAAAGAAAGAAAAAAGAGCAGTGAAAGGAAAGAGGTTTTTTTAAGTAGCTAGGAGGAGGGAGAAGGGGAAGAGTAGATAGAGGAGGCAGGTAGAGTGAAACAAGTTCCTCTTCCAATGGATAGGACACCCAGTCACCTAGCAATGGAAAATACACTAAGAGTTAATTTTGGTCAACCTCAAGGGGGGAAGGGACACACGTATATATAATAGTAATAATAAAATAGAACTGAGTAAAAAAAAAAAAAACTCTAACAGTCAGTCTGTACCTTGGATGGCTCCGGATTGTCTCTCAGAAAGGAAAAGGGTTGGAATGACACCCCTGGTGAGCCAGGAATCTTGATAAAGAAAAAAGTTAGGTGGGTAGCCTACTAGTAGCGGCTCTCCAGACCCTGGGGTCTGGTTATAGTGGGAGGGGAGAAGGATGCACTTCAGAAATAATCAGAAAATTTCCTTTCTTTTTTCTCTGTTTTCTAACCCAAATTGTGCTATAGTCACCTCCTTGGTGTCACCCTTAAGACCCCTTATTCACTGTCCTGCTGAAGGCCAGTTATCCTTACTGTTTCTAGCAGTTGTTGTTGGAGCTCACACCAGCAGCTGCTTCCAAGTCGTCATATTGGCTCCACCTCCCAGAATAAATAAATATTTTTTTAAAAAAGAGTATATGTCACATGCCTTACATCAGACAAGAAACTAATCACCAAAATATATAAAGAGCTCAGCAAACTTAGCACCAAAAAAGCAAATGACCCCATCCAAAAATGGGCAGAGGATATGAACAAAACATTCTCCTCAGAGGAGATCCAAAAGGCTAACAAACATATGAAAAACTGCTCTAGGTCACTGATTGTCAGAGAAATGCAAATTAAGACAACACTAAGATACCACCTCACTCCTGTAAGAATGGCATACATCAAAAAGGACAGCAGCAACAAATGTTGGAGAGGCTGTGGGGACAGAGGAACCATTTTGCATTGCTGATGGGAATATAAATTGGTCCAGCCTCTGTGAAGAGCAGCCCTGAAAACTCTCACAAGGCTAGACTTGGACCTTCCATATGATCCAGTAATTCCTCTCCTGGGGTTATACCCCAAGGACTCTATAACACCCAACCAAAAAGAGGTGTGTACTCCTATGTTCATAGCAGCACAATTCATAATAGCTAAAACCTGGATGCAACCCAGGTGCCCAACAACAGATGAGTGGCTGAGAAAGCTGTGGTATATATACACAATGGAATACTATACAGCTATTAAGAACAATGAACCCACCTTCTCTGACCCATCTTGGACAGAGCTAGAAGGAATTATGTTAAGTGAGCTAAGTCAGAAAGATAAAGATGAGTATGGGATGATCCCACTCATCAACTGAAGTTGAGAAAGAAGATCTGAAAGGGAAACTAAAAGCAGGATCTGACTAAATTGAAAGTAGGGCACCGAAGTAAAATATTTTTTTGTTGCCCTTGTTTCATTGCTGTAGTTATTATTGTTGTCTGTCTTTGTTGTTGGATAGGACAGAGAGAAATGGAGAGAGGAGGAGAAGACATAGGGGGGAGAGAAAGATAGACACCTGCAGACCTGCTTCACTGCTTGTGAAGCGACTCCCCTGCAGGTGGGGAGCCCAGGGTTCAAACCAGTATCCTTAAGCCGGTCCTTGTGCTTTGCGCCACATGCTCTTAACCCGCTGTGCTACTGCCCAACTCCTATACTCTTTTTTTTTGTTATTTATTTATTTTTTTAATTTGTTTTTTATTTAAGAAAAGATAAAGTAACAAAACCATAGGGTAGTAGGGGTACAACTCCACACAATTCCCACCACCCAATCTCCGTATTCCATCCCCTCCCGATAGCTTTCCCATTCTCTATCCCTCTGGGAACATGGACCCAGGGTTGTTGTGGGTTGCAGAAGGTGGAAGGTCTGGCTTCTGTAATTGCTTCCCTGCTGAACATGGACGTTGACTGGTTGGTCCATACTCCCAGTCTGCCTCTCTCTTTCCCTAGTAGGGTGGGTCTCTGGGGAAGCGGAGCTCCAGGACACATCGGTGGGGTCTTCAGTGCAGGGAATCCTGGCCAGCATCCTGATGGCATCTGGAGAACCTGGAGGAAATGGACAAACTTTTAGAAACACACACCCTTCCAAGTCTAAACTAGGATCTTCAAAACATGAATAGACCGATTATAGCCAAAGAAAATGAGACAATAAACAAAAACCTCCCCCAACAACAAAAGTCCAGGCCCAGGTAGTTCTACAAATAAATTCTACAAAACCTTTAAGGTTTTGTACCTATACTCCTCAAACTCTTCCTGTGTGTTTTGAAAACACAGGAATACTCCCTAACATCATCTATGAAGCCAACATTACCCTGATAGCAAAAGCAGAGACTACAGATCGATATCCCTGATGAGCATAGGGAAATGATAAGATAGTTAACAAAATCCTAGCCAACCTGATATAATAATACATTAAGAAGATTGTCCACCTTGACCAAGTAGGCTTCATCTCAAGGATACAAGGCTGGTTCAATATATGTAAATCAAGCAATGTGACTCATTGCATCAACAAAAGAAAAATTAAATACTCCGTGATTATCTCAGTAGATGCAGAGGAAGTCTTTCACAAGATTCAGCACCTTTTATGATCAAGACACTAGAAAGAAAGGGAATAGATGGAAAATTTAGCAAACTAGTAGAGTCTATAGATACAGCAAACCTACAGCCAACATCATACTCAGTGATGAGAAGCTGAAAGCTTTCCTTCTCTGGTCAGGTACAAGGCAGAGCTACCTACTGTCACCATTACTATTCAGCATAAGACTGGGAGTCATGCCATTTTAGAAAAAAAAAATCATCATGTATCCCTGCTTGGGGTTCTTCAAGGCTAAGCAAATAAACATGAATCAGATTTATAAGAAGAGAGAGACTTTTACTAATAACATGTTTACCTCCTTTACACAGGAAAGACTCAAAATCTGAGTATCTGATCCATGTGGCTTTAGATGCCATCAAAAATAACTTTCTTCAACCCCCTTCCTTTTACTGAAGGGTTAATAGTTTAAACTACAATTGTTGACATGGGTAAAATTTCTCATTTCACCATGATAGGTGACTAGAAAACATTCTCACCTCTGATTTTGGTCTTTTTCTACCATCATGCACCAGAACTCCAAAGCCCTTCCCCACCACCACTCCAAATCCTCCTTCCCCAGAGATCTTGGCTTTAGGGCAATTCACCAAGCCCAGTCTTAAGTTGTATTTTTTTGTTTTCCCTTTCTGTTCTTGTTTCTTAAGTTCTGCCTATGAGTGAAATCATCCCATATTCATCCTTCTCTTTCTGGCTTTCTTACTTAACATGATTCCTTCAAGTTCCATCTATAATGCAGAAGACTTTGGGAAGAAGAAAGGAAGCATCAAAAAGTATTTCAAGTTCTGTCTTCTCCAGGAAGAACAGGAGGGTCAGTTACAGGGGGGAAAGGTAAAGGTAAAGCAAAAGCATATAGATTTAAGTTCTGCCCTCTCCACAAATTAGATCATGCCTAGTAGAAGCCTTTTTTTAAACAGAAAGCTTCTTTGAAAAAAATAATTTATTTGATAGAGAGAAATTGAGGAGAGAAGATAGAGAAGGAGAGAGAGAGAGAGAGAGACCTGCAGCCCTACTTCAACACTTTTGAAGCTTCTCCCCTGCAGGTGGGGACTGGGTGCTTGAACCTGAGTCCTTGTGCATAGTAATACACATAGTAATTTACTTAACCAGGTGCACTACCACTGGCCCCCTTAGAAACAGTCCTTATCTCCAAGGTGGTAATTCACCTCCAGGGCCCATAACAAGAAGTTAACCTTGTGCCAATGATTTATTTTAGGAGTGACAGATTTTTGCTCCCCTATGTCATCTGAGAATTTGTAATATATATTGATGCATATTATTATGTATATAAGGGAAGGTAGGGATGAAATATATTTAGGAGTTTGTAATTCCCTAATGTATTTGAAATAGGATAGACCTTTTCTGTAAATTTAGAAATACTGAAAATGGAAATCAAAATGTTAAAGACTGCATCCTTGTTGTAGGTGGCCCCTGAAGAATTTAAGACCAGCATTGGCCGTGTGAATGGGTGTTTGAAAAAGGCTCTCCCAGTCAATGTGAAATGGCTGCTGTGTGGTTGTCTCTGCTGCTGTTGCACACTGGGTTGCAGCCTGTGGCCTGTTATTTGTCTCAACAAACGAGTAAGTAACACATTATACCACATCTTATTGTGGTATGATAGGGAATTAATGTTTCTTAGAAAACTTACCCTGCACAAGTATATTAAGATTTACTTGATCCTGATAATAATACTATTCTCATTCTAGAGGTAAGAAATTCGGAAACAGATGAAGTCACTTATCTAGCCTTTATCAACATTTCATCATGTAATATGAATCTCATCATGTTAAATACATGCAATGTAACTAGAGTACTTAAGTACTTGTAAATGTGTTCAGACTGCTTATTCTTCTGACAAAACCCAAAGTTCTGGTTTAATGTGTTTCCAAGCTCCAGGTATGTGAGAGATCTTCTCTGTTCTGAAGACAGAATTAATAGTAGCAAATGTGGAGGTTGAAGGGAAAACCTGGTTAGGTTTTGTACTTATTGAAGTAGTAATCTACTGTTACGTTACTAGTTATGTCATGGATTTAGTACCACCTTAGCCTCATTATCGTTAATTTTTTATTGATTTATAGTGATCGAAAAGACCATAGGATAAGAGGGGTACAATTCCACACAGTTCCCACTACCAGCATTCTGTATCCCATCCCCTGCATTGAAAGCTTTCCTATTCTTTGTCCATCTGGGAGTGTGGATCCCAGGATCATCATGGGGTTCAGAAGGTAGAAGGTCTGGCTTCTGTAACTGCTTCCCCGCTGAACATGGGCTTTGGCAGGTCGATCCATACTCCCAACCTGTCTCTCATTCCCTAGTGGGGCAGGGATCTGGGGATATGGGGCTCCAGGACACACTGATGAGATTGTCTGCCCAGGGAAGTCAGGTTTTATTATTAATTTTAAGTCTTTGGAATGTTTTTCCCAGTAGCAACAGGTCTTTAAACTTTTTAATTGAAGCCAATGAGGAAAATTGATTCATTTTGTGTAAAGTTCTTTTCCCTGTTTATAGTGGTTCTGGGAATTGAACCTGGGGCCTTTCGGGAATACAAGTCCTGTGCCATCTCCCAGACCTACATAGATAATATTATTTGAATATTTAAATAATGATTTGCCTGTTAAGCCATATTAAAAATGACAGAACCTTGTAGTTACATAATTAATGCTGCAGTTGCAGCATAAAAGTAAAAACATTTTAATTAGTACTTTTTTATCTCCTGCTCATCTTATTATCTATTTCAACATGATAGATAATAAAAGAGTACTACCCTATGACTTTTTGAGTAGAAAAGTTAAACATTTAATTGATCCCTTTGGTAAGTATCAGTACATCTGCTTTAAACAGACACTAGACTACTGCTTGTCAAAGCATGTGTGATATTCTTAAATGAATTTCTCTAAGTTAAAAAAAATTACAAAAAGGGAGCCAATGATCTCCACCTGCAAGAGGGACATTTCTTGAATAGTAAAGTAGTGCTGAAGGTTCCCCCCCTCTCCCTCTCCCTCTCCCTCCCCCTCCCCCCTCTCTGTCTCATTTCCCTCCCTCACTCCTCCATTTGAGGGACATTTCTTGAACAGTAAAGTAGTGCTGAAGGTTTCTCTCTCTCTCTCTCGCTCTCTCTTCCCTCCCTCACTCCTTCTCCATTTCTATCAAATAAATAAGTTAAATACATATTACATATTTTTAAATTGTCAAGTCAAGGAGATAACTTAGCAGGTTGTTTTTGAGTCATTTTTCACTCAGTTTTACTCTGTGGTCATGCTCCTGGAAGTTCCTCCCATCATTGAATTTACTTACTTTTTTCCTTCTTCAATTTGTTGTCGTGGTCATAAAGAGATTTAAAGCAACTCACTACTTCCTTGTCAACATGGAGGAAAAAAATAAAATACAACAAATAAGTATCTTTATGCCATGGCTCTACATGGCACACTCAGCAGAGTGCACATATGACAATGTGCTAAGACCTGGGTTCAAGCCCCCAACTCGCACCTGTAGGGGAAGCTTCAGGAGCAGTGAAGCAGTGCTGCAGGTGCCTCTCCCTTTCTGTTTCCTCTCATTCCAAACCGTGTCTTTATTTATTTATTTATATTTTATTAGTGATTTAATAATCATTAACAAGATTGCAGGATAAGAGGGGTACAATTCAACATAATTCCCACCACTAGAGTTCCATACCCCATCCCCTCCATTGGAGGCTTCCCTATTCTTTATCCCTCTGTGAGTATGGACCAAAATTCTTTATGGGGGTCAGAAGATGGGAGGTCTGCCTTCTGTAATTGTTTCTCTGCTGAACATGGACGTTGGCAGGTTGATCCATACCCCCAGCCTGTTTCTGTCTTTCCCTAGTGGGATAATGCTTTGTAAGGTTCTGGACACATAGGTATGGTTGTCTGCCCAGGGAAGTCAGGATGACTTTGTGGTAGCATCTGCAGCTTGGTGGCTGAAAAGTGGTAAGATACAAAGCAGGACAAAGTCTTTAATAATTAGGAATCTCTTTATATCTTAATTCTTTTTCAGCCACCAAGTTGCAGATACTACTAGGATGCCAACCTGACTTCACTGGGAAGACAACCTCACGAATGTGTCCTGGAACCCCACTTCCCCAGAGCCCTGCTCCACTAGCGAAATATAGGGACAGGCTGGGAGTATGGATCAACCTGCCAACGCCCATGTTGAGTGGAGAAGCAATTACAGAAGCCAGACCTTCCTCCTTCTACACCCCATAATGACCCTGCATCCATGCTCCCAGAGGGATAAAGAATAGGAATGCTTTAAAGGGAGGGGACGGGATATGGAATTCTAGTAATGGGAATTGTATGGAATTGTACCCCTCTTATCCTGTAGTCTTGTCGATACTTTTTATTTTATGAATAAATTTAAAAAACTTTAAATCGGAGTCAGGCGGTAGCACAGTGGGTTAAGCATACTTGGCATGAAGCACAAGGACTGGCGTAAGGATCCTGGTTCAAGCCCCGGCTCCCCACCTGCAGGGGAGTAGCTTCGCAGGTGGTGAAACAGGTCTGCAGGTGTCTTTCTCTCCCCCTCTCTGTCTTCCCCTCCTCTCTCCATTTCTCTCTATCCTATCTAACGATGACATCAATAACAACAACAACAACAACAACAATAAAAAACAAAAGGGGAAATAAAATATTTTTAAAAATTTAAATCAGGGACCTCAGGTAAGAATAGAGCAGATAAAACCAAGGATTTTGGTATAGGGAGAAGCTAGTATCCTTGGAGGTCTGGTTTATAGGTGATGAATTCTTTCAGTTGTTGCTTATCTAAAAAGCACTTTGTCCTTCAAATCTGACTGATAACTTAGCAAAATAAAATATTCGGGGGGGGTCTTTTTCTTCCAGAACTTTGTGTATATCCTGCTAATTCTTTCTTGCCTTTAGCTTTTCTTTTTTATTTATTTCTTTATTTTTTTATTGATTTAATAATGACTGACAAGACTGTAAGATAAGAGGGGTACAACTACACACAGTTCCCACCACCAGAGTTCCATATCTCATCCCCTCCATTGGAAGCTTCCCTACTATTTATCTCTCTGGGAGTATGGAACAAAGATCTCTATGGGTTACAGAAAGTGAGAGGTCTGGCTTCTATAATTGCTTCTCTGCTGGACATGGGTATGAATCGGTCAATCCACACTCCCAGCCTATTTCTGACTTTTCTTAGTGGGGCAGTGCTCTGGAGAGGTGGGGTTCCAGGACACATTGATGAGGTTGTCAGGTTGGCATCATGGTAGCATCTGTAAATTGGTGGCTGAAATACACTAAGATATAAAACAGAACAAAGTGTTTAATAATCATGAACCTAAAGGTAAGAATATATCAGATGAGATTTGGGGTCTCAATTTTGGTAAAAGCTAGGAAATCTATTTTAGGTATATTCCAAGGGGCCCATGACTTTACTAAGTTTTGCCCCAGCCTGATAGCTAACATGCAGGTGGGCTAGGAGTATTGTTTGGGGAGATGGCATCAATCTTGGCAATAGGACTAGAAAGCTGGATCAGGACAGAGGGTAGCTCCCAGATATGGGAAAAGTATATAAATACCATTAACTGTAAACCCAATCAATCTGATCTGGGGCCCATGTCTGTTTATATTCACCACAGGAGCCTGTGTAACTTCTTCATCCCTGTCAGTCTGAGCTCACATTCCATGGTCATAGCTAGGAACATTCTAGGCTGTACTCATTTCAGGACCAGTCTTCCCTGAGTGACAGAATATGTTGACCCAGCTTCCCTTCAGAAAGTGGGGCAATTTCTACCATTATTGTTCCACATTGGGGGCATTGTCTTGTAGAGACCCACAAGAGGGTTTATGGGGAGTCGGGTGGTAGTACAACGGGTTAAGCGCATGTGGCGCAAAGCGCAAGGACCACCGTAAGGATCCCAGTTTGAGCCCCCAGCTCCCCACCTGCAGGGGAGTCGCTTCACAAGCAGTGAAGCAGGTCTGCAGGTGTCAAAAGAAAAAAGAAAGAAAATAAAGAAAAAAGAGGGTTTATGATGTTGTTCGTGATGGAGATGACCAGTGATGGTGAAGACAGGGATCTGTTAGAGGTCTAGGCCCATCATATCTATGTAGGAATACCAGGATTCCATGACTAGGGCCCCAGATGATGGGGTGGCCTGGTAGTAACCAAAAGGGCCATCACTGATGTATGCCAGTCTCTTGCCCTTATCCAGCTTGTGTCATCCTTACTTTATCTGACACAGTTGGACTTTGAGTGCTTGAGGGGGTAGAGTGATTGAGAGGGTAGAGTGATGGAGAGGGTAGAGTGATTGAGGGGGTAGAGACTCTCATGTCTGAGACTCCATAGTCCCAGGTTCAATTCCCTGCACCACCATAAGCCAGAGCTAAGCAGTGTTGTGATAAAAACATAAATGAAGTTAAAAATACATAAATAAACAATAAGGGAAGTGAAATAGGAAGTAGGTGAGGATGGTGCAATAGATAAAATATTAGATTCTCAAGTATGAGGTCCTGAGTTTGTTCCCCAGCAGCATATGTACCGGAATGATATCTGGTTCTTTCTCTCCCTCCTCCTACATTTCCATTAAATAAATAATCTTTACCAAAAAAAAAAAAAAAAGGAGTAGGTGAGGAGGGTATCTATGTCTAAGTAGAAACTATTTGATTAAGTACTTCATAGTGTCTTTTTTAGGTCTTTCTACTTGCTGCACTTACTGAGTCACTGCAAACTATTGCTCACTTTTACTTTAAGGTATATGTTGTCCCCCAACTTATGGATTAATGTGTATATATGATCTATCTCATGGACCCTGGTTTATATCTAGGTTCTGTGGCTTTGTTAGGAAGTGTGCCACCCAAAATGGGATTAAGGAGTCCTATGAGCTAGGAAAGGTCTCACCAGAGTAGTGGAGTTGAAGGGTTAGCATCTCAGGTCTGGCATCTCTGGACACAGTCCGAAGTGAAACATGTCAAGGTGGCACTGGTTGCATTGATTTGACTGATATCAGCAGATGCAGCATCAAATGGTGTGGATCAAGAGGAAAGCTCAAGGAAAACGAGCCAACCCCTAGAGGTTCCAGGAATGGGAGAAATACGGTTTTTATAGAGAATGAGGAAGGTTCCTTGCTGTCTTAAACTGTAAGAAAGCAATAGATAGTTATTGTTATAACCAAGTTACTTGGGAATTTGGTTTACTTTGAGAATCCTATGGTTAAAATATACTGTACCAGAAAGACTTTATCATGATTTATATCATTTAATGCTATTTACAAATAACTATATCTTATGTACTGACAAGACCAATTGCTTCTGGTCTAAGATTATAGGTGATTTAATACTTCAAAAAATCATTAGTAAGAATGCATTAATAATTAATAATTCGTGGTGCGAAGCGCAAGGACCAGCGCAAGGACCAGCGCAAGGATCCCCGTTCAAGCCCCTGGCTCCCCACCTGCTAGGGATTTGCTTCACAGGCGGTGGAGCAGGTCTGCAGGTGTCTGTCTTCCTCTCCCCCTCTCTGTCTTCCCCTCCTCTCTCCATTTCTCTCTGTCCTATCCAACAATGACAACATCATCAACAACAACTACAACAACAATAAAAAAGGGCAACAAAAGGGAAAATAAATAATAAAAAAACATTAAAAAAGAATGCATTAATAATTTAAGCTCAGTGTTAAAAGTCCATCAGGTTACTAATTTAAACCTTAAGTGCTTAGATTGAAGGAATATATACTCAGAACTGAGGTCTATGCATTAAAAGGTTCGAGACATTCAATCTGTTTGTCTCCTCTCATATTGATTAAATATAAGACTATAAGTTAGTAGAAGTGTATATTAGCACCATTCCTGACACCAAAGGTTTGTGTCCCTACCCCCTCCACTCTATAGTAGAGCTGAAAATCTACCCCCAAGTTTTTTACTTTGGTGCAATACTCCAAATTCAGTCAAATTCTGCTTTGCATTTCCCTTTCTGTTCTTCTTTCTCAGCTTCTGTTTATGAGTGGGATCATCCCATACTTGTCTTTGTCTTTCTGACTTAGCTCACTTAACATAATTCCTTCTACCTCCACTGTTCTTAATAGCTGCATAGTATTCCATTGTGTATATATACCACAGCTTTCTCAGCCACTCATCTGTTGTTGGGCACCTAGGTTGCTTCTAGGTTTTAGCTATTACGAATTGTGCTGCTATGAACATAGGTGTACACATATCTTTTGGTGGGTGTTATGGAGTCCTTAGGATATATCCCTAGGAGAGGAATTAATGGATCATAAGGCTGGTCCCACCTAGCCTTGTGAGGGTTCTCCAGACTGGTCTCCACAGGGGTTACACCAGTTTACATCTCCCACCAGCAGTGCAGGACTGTTCTTTTGTCCCCACAGCCTCTCCAACATTTGTTGTTGCTGTCGTTTCTGATGTATGCCATTCCCACAGGGGTGAGATGCTATCTCATTGTTGCCTTTATCTGCATTTCGTTGGCAGTCAGTGACGTGGAGCCATTTTTCATATGTCTTTTGGCCTTCTGTATGTCTTCTGCAATGAATATTCTATTCATATCCTCTCCCCATTTTTTAATTGGGTCATTTGCTTTTCTGTTGCCAAGTTTGATGAGCTCTTTATATATTTTGGTTCTTCTTCTTCTAGCATTTGCCCTTCTTCCGTAGCCAGTCTACAGCGTCAGGTTGAGCCTGATGTAAAGTTTTGAGACCTCCTTTGAATCTGGAGAGGTGGCAGTCGTTGACTATGTGGGTCATAGTCTGTCTGTAGCCGCAGGGGCAGTTCGGGTCGTCTCTGGCTCCCCAGCGATGGAACATAGCGGCGCACTGGCCATGGCCTGTTCGATAGCGATTGAGGAGGGCCCAATCATAACGTGCTAGGTCAAAGCTGGGTTGACGCCTACAGGGGTCTGTGATGAGGTGTTTGTTCTTTACCTCAGCTGACTGCCAGCTCTGTTTCCAAGAGACTGGAACAGAGAAGTTCAGTGTAGGTGTAAGGGACCAGATTGGGTGACGAGACGTCAAGCGTTGGACAGGGTGGGCGAAGATATCCGCGTATATTGGGAGGTCCGGTCGAGCGTAGACGTGGGAAATGAACTTAGATGATGCCGCATCCCGACGAATATCTGGCGGGGCGATGTTGCTAAGAACTGGCAGCCATGGAACCGGGGTGGAACGGATGGTTCCAGAAATTATCCTCATGGAGGAATGTAATTTGGAATCGACCAAGTGGACATGGGAGCTACAGAACCATACTGGGGCACAGTATTCTGCAGTGGAATAGCATAATGCCAGAGATGATGATCGCAGTGTGGAAGCGCTTGCGCCCCATGAGGAGCTGGCCAGTCTTGCAATGATGTTATTCCTCGCGCCCACCTTTGCTGCAGTTTTCTTCTATATATTTTGGTTATTAGCCTCTTGTCTGATGTATAGCATGTAAAGATCTTCTCCCATTCTGTGAGGAGTCTCTTTGCTTGGGTGATTTTTTTTTTTTTTTTTTTGCTGTGCAGAAACTTTTCAATTTGATGTGGTCCCATTGGATTATTTTTGTTTTAGTCTTCCTTTCAATTGGGCTTATATCATCAAACATGCTCTTCAATTTATTTATTTTACTTTTATTATTTTATTTTATGTTTTATTTTACAAAATTACATGTCAACAGGAGTTTAAATCCACACCATTCCCACCACCAGAGTTCTGAATCTTTAGTCTCCCCACTGCAAGGCACCACAGTTCCCCTAAGGTTGTAGACATGGGCCAGCCATCATCTCTACAACTATCTGTCTATATTCATACATAATGTTTCTTCCTAATCTAATCCTCTTTTCCCCTCCAAGCTGTTCATGACAAGATTACTACCTCCATATGTCCCTCTCTTTTCCTTCTCTCTCTCTCTCTCTGGGAGCTGATAGAGTTCAGCGCCCTCTTATCTTCCTCCTATCACTTCGTCCTCGTTGGGAGTATAGATCAGGGTTATTTTGGGGTACAGAAGGTAGGAGTTCTGGCTTCTGTAATTGCTTCTCCACTGAACATGAGATGCCCTTGAGGTTTAGATGGGAAAGTGTTCCACCAATATTTTCCTCTAAGTATTTGATAGTTTCTGGTCTGATATCCAAGTCCTTGATCCATTTGGAGTTTACTTTTGTTTCTGGTGAGATAAAGTAGTTCAGTTTCATTTTTCTGCATGTTTTAACACAGTTTTCCCAGCACCATCTCCAAACCAGATCCTTGTGCCGGGCCTTGCGCTTATACTATGGGCACAGGTTTTATGCTCACATTCTGAGGTACTGGTTGTGACTTTAATATACCCATTTTGGAAAAACAATTTTTTTGGTAACAGATTGTAAAGATCTTCTGCCATTTGGCTGGGCTTTTTTTCTTTCTTAATTTTATGTTGTTTCCTTATTTTATATTTAATTGAATTTTTGAGGTATATCATGTATCTTATTGTTTCATTTTTTATATTTATGTTATTATCTAAGTTGTTATCCTGGGGTTTGTAACTAAAATCTTAGCATTTATACCTCACTACTTTGATTTAATATTACTGTTGCTTCACTTGTATGCACACTTCTCTGTTTTATATACTCTTATAGATGTTATCATAGATTACATCTTACATACATTAAGATTTGTGATTATTTTGTGCATTTGTCATTTACATCATATTAGAGGAAATAAGTTCTAAAACATAACAACCAATACTGGCTTGTATTTATTCCTGCACTTCTTTCTTCCTTTCTTTCTTTCCTTCTCTTTTTCTTTCTTCAAAGATTTTATTAACTTGTGTAGAGAGAGAACCAGAACATCACTTTGATGCATGCGATCCTGGAAATTGAACTTGGAACCTCATCCTTAAGAGCCTAGTGCTTTATTTGCTGTACTATCTCCCTTTGCCACCTACACTTATTTTTTCTAGTGTTATTTCATCATGACTGCCTAATATTCTTTCTTTATTCAACCTGAATGACCCTTTCGCATGTCTTATAGGTAATGCTATCATCAATGAATTCTGTTAGTGCTTGTTTGGCTGGGAATATCTTTTTTTTTAATTGGAAGATTAATGTTTTACACTCAACAGTAAATACAATAGTTGGTACATGCATAACATTTCCCAGTTTTCCACATAACAGTACAACCCTCACTAGTTCCTCCTCTGCCATCATGTTCCAGGACCTGAAACCCCCACCAACCACCCCAGAGTCTTTTACTTTAGTGCAATACACCAACTCCATTCCAAGTTCTGCTGGGAATATCTTAATCTCCACTGTTGTTTTGAAGGATGATTTAATTAAATGTAGAATTCCTGGCTGATAGTTTATTATTTTTCTTTTCATTTTTCTTAGTTTTTTTTTTATTATCTTCATCTATTTCATGGATAGAGACAGCTAGAAATTGAGAGGAGGAGGGTAAATAAAGACAGTGAGACACCTGTAGACCTGCTTCACCACTAGCCAAGCTTTCTCCCGCAAGTGGGGACTGGGGGCTTGAACAGTCCTTGTGCACTGTAACATGTGCATTCAACCAGATGTGCCAGCAACTGGCCCTTTTTTTCTTTCAGAACCTTAAATATGTCATTTTTGCAACAAGGAAGTGGCTCTGCAATAGAGTTCAACAGAGTTCAAGACTTGCAAGCTTGAGGTTTCAAGCTTGATACCCAGATCCTTCCATTTGTAGTAGAGTAATATTTGTTTTATAATCTCCCTCTTCTTCCCCCATGTCTTTGCCTGTCCCCCTCACATACACACTCTGTCTCCTCTTTCAATAAATAATTTAAATTTTTTATTAGTGATTTGATAAAGATTAACAAGATTGTAATATAACAGGGGTATAATTCCATACAGTTCCTACCACCAGAGTTCTATGTCCCCTCCTCTCCATTGGAAACTTCCCTATTCTTTATCCCTCTGGGAGTATGGACCAAAATTCTTTGATATTATCTTTTACTTTATTTATTGGATAAAGACAGCCAGAAATTAGAAGGGAGGGGGAAATAGAAAGGGAGAGAGACAGAGATACCTGCAGCCCTATTTCACTACTCACAAAGCTTCCCCCCTGCATGTGAAGGCTAGGGGCTCGAAATTGGGTCTTTGCACATTGCAATGTGAGCTCAACCAGATGTTCCACTACCCATCCTGGTCCAAAATTCTTTATGGGAGCAAAAGGTGGAAAGTCTGGCTTCTATAATTGCTTCTTCACTAGACATGTATATTGGCAAGTCGATCCATACCCCTAGCCTGTTTCTATCTTTCCCTGTCAGGTTAGGACTCTGGAGAGGTGAAACTTTAGGACACATTGGTGAGGTCGTCTGCCCAGGGAAGTCAGGATGGCATCATAGTAGCATCTGCAGCTTGGTGGCTGAAAGGCAGTAGCATATATAGCAGGACAAATTGTTTAATAAGCAGGAGACCAAAGGTAGGAATAGAGCAGATGAAATAAGGAGTCTTCATGTGGGAAAAAGCTAGGAAGTCTATTTAGATATGTTCCATGTGACTCATGACTTCAGTAATTTTTGCCTGATCCTGATACCTTGCATGTAGGTGAACTAAAAATATTGTCTGGGGAGATCGTGTCAGAGTTGAAAATAGAGCTAGAAAATTAGATTAAGGCAGAGAATAGCTCCCAAACATGAGGAAAGTGTATAAATACCATTAACTATTTACCCCATTGATGTGACCTAGGGTCATATATTCATATTTAACACAGCAGCCTGTGTAGCCTCTGAGTCCCTGTCAGTCTAAGCTCACAGTGCATGGTCACAGCTAGGAACATTCTAGGCTACACTCATTTCAAGACTAGTCTTCCTTGAGTGGCAGAGTAGGCTGGCCCAGCTTCCCTTCAGAGAGTGATGCAGTCCCTACCATTGCTGCTCAACAGGGAGGGCAAGGTCCTGGAGAAGCCCACAAGAGGGCTTATGCTGATGAAAGTGACCAGTGATGGTGGAGAGAGGGATCTATTAGAGGACTAGGCCCATCATATCTATGTGGAAATCCAAGGATTCCCTGATTAGAGCCCCAGATGATGGAGTGGCCTGGTATTGACCAAAAAGGCCATCATTAAAGTGATCCAGTCTCTTGCCCTTATCCAGATTTTGTAGTTCTTTCTTTATCTGACAAGATTAGATTTTCTTCCAGTTGTTAGATCATTCAGTGTCATTTGTTGTATCCAAACCAGTTTTGGGTTTATATGATCTGGCCTCAAGTTGGAGAGGGAATAGACCTAGGGTTTAAGTGGGAACTAAGTTAACCTTAAGTTTTACTGCATTTTACTTGTTTGCTGATTATAATAGAGGTTGTCATAGGGGACATAATTCTTCTTTAGTTGATATATGTACTTTTGCCAGTATATCTCTTGGCCGATTGTATATAATAGTTCTTCTAAAGATCATCAAGGGGTGACAATAATGCTGATGTTGTCAGAAGAGATTAGGAGATGTCTCTTACTTTCTTTAGTGTAGTTAGTTGAGTAAATAGAGTGATTGAGGGAAGTGAAGTAGGGGGCCTGGGGGGAGGGTATCTAGGCATAAGTAGCAAATATTTGATTAGACACTTGATGGTGTCTTCTGTTTTTTAAAGACTTTTTAAATATATATTTATTCATTTTCCCTTTTGTTGCCCTTTTTTTACTGTTGTAATTATTGTTGTTGTTGTTATTGATGTCTTTGTTGTTGGATAGGACAGAGAGAAATGGAGAGAGGAGGGGAAGACAGAGAAGGAGAGAGAAAGATAAGACACCTGCAGACCTGCTTCACCGCTTGTGAAGCGACTCCCCTGCAGGTGGGGAGCTGAGGGCTTGAACTGGGATCCTTACGCTGATCCTTGCACTTTGCACCACCTCCTCTTAACCTGCTGTGCTACCGCCCGACTCCCGATGGTGCCTTCTATAGGTTTTTCTACTTGCTTGCTGACCTTATTACATCTAAGTGTAATCACAGCAGACTGCTGAGTACTTTTACTTTGAGGTATATAGTCTCCATTTGTTGTTTTTGCCGGGCTGGCTTCACGGGCGGATAACAGACGACCAGGGACTCATGGCTGGGTTGTACGCAGTATCTCTTTATTCATGCAGGATGCAGCGCAATCTATACCAAGCTAAGCTAAACTAAAACTACAAACAATCTTGTCCTTATAAATATACTAGCCCAGTAGGGTGGGAACAGGATGCAACGCAGAGAGGGTGGAGAGAAAAGTGACTGGTGAAAATCAGGGTATGACAAAGAGAGGGGGCGGAGCAGGCAAGAATTCTACCACTGAACCACCAATGCCCTGGAGGGAGGGTGGTGCTTGTTAACCGGTTATGTAAATAGAATGAAGTGGTTATGTAAATAGAATAGTGTTAAGCAGGGGGGATTAAACTAATGAAACAGAAGGGGTTTTTAGAAGCATACCAACATCCATTGACTCATCGCTACATATGTACATGTACCCAGTCCCCTAGGCCCTGGTCTATATCTAAGATCAGTACCTCTGTTAGGGAGTGCACCATTTGAAATGAACTAGGTAGTCCATGTGTTAGGAAAAACTCTTACCAGATGATTGGAATTGAAAGGTTGACATCTTAGATTTAGCTGGATATAATCTGGAGTAAAATGTGGCATGGTGGTACTGGTTGCATTGATTTAGTTGAGGTCAGCAGAGGCATTATCACAGGGTAGGGAATCAAGAGGAGAAGCATCAAGAAATACAAGCAAAGTCCCAAAGGTTCTAGTACTGGGAGAAATACAGATTTTTAAAGAGAGTAGGAAAGGTTCCTTGTAGTATCAGCATATAAGAAGGCAGTAGATAATTATTATTATAACCAAGTTATTTGGGAGATTGATTTACTTTGAAAATCCATGGTTAGGATTTACTGTATCATACATGACCTCACCATGACATGTCATTTAATGCTATTTACAAATAACTGTCTATTTATGGAAGTGTAGAATTATGCTCTCAGTTTTTAACTTGACAGTGTCTGCATTTCACCTTACTCTTATGCATAATATTCTAATTGATAGGCTTTGAATTTTTTTAGTTTTACAGAAAATATTAAGAAAACTGTATAGAAGGGGGTCAGGTGGTAGCACAGCAGGTTAATAAGCACATGTGGCACGAAGCATAAGGATCCGGGTTTGAGCCCTGGCTCCCCACCTGCAGGGGAGTCGCTTCACAAGCGGTGAAGCAGGCCTGCAGGTGTCTTTCTTTCTCTCCCCCTCTCTGTCTTCCCCTGCTCCATTTCTCTCTGTCCTATCCAACAATGGTGACATCAACAACAACTACTAAAACAACAATAAAACAACAAGGGCAACAAAAGGGGGGAGCCTCCAGGAGCAGCGGATTCATGGTGCAGGCACCGAGCCCCAGCAGTAACCCTGGAGGCAAAAAAAGAAAAAGAAAAAGAAAAATATATAGTTGCCATATATCCTCCTCACCCAATAGCCAGTTTCTTGTTTTTATTAACATTTTACACTAAAAAAAAAAAAAGTGCAGTTGCAGTTGTTAAATGATAAGCCAATATTTGCACATCACTAACTAAAGTCCATGGTTCACATTACCATTCACTCTGTGTTGTACAATCTGTGGGATTTGCTAAATGTAGAATGGCATATGTCTTTTGTCACAGTACATAAAAAAATAATAATAGTTTCACTGGCTGAGTAATTCACTGTAATGTCTATTCTTTTCCCTCCTACTACTAAATACCAAGCAATTGCCAAACTTTTTTGCTATCACCAAAAATTGGCCTTTTTCCAGTATATGTCATATAAAGTAGAATCATTGAAAATACAGTCTTTTCAGATTTCATCTCTTACTTACCAAGTGCATTTTAGGCCCCTCTGTGACACTTTTTTTTTATTTGATAGATCTTTTTTGCTAAAGCAATATTCTGTTGCCTTGATATGCCACAATTTATCCATTCACCTACTGAAGGATATATTGATTGTTTTCAAATTTTGACAATTATGAATAAGGCTGCTGTAAACATTCCACATACACTCTTTATATTGACATAAGATTTCAGTTGTTTGGGTAAAAGCTAAGGAAAAACAGTTTCTGACTGTTTAATTTTTTTGTTTGGGGATTTTCCTTCTTTTGAGAGACTAACAAACTGTCTTCTATAGTGACTATACTATTTTACATTCCAACCAATACTGGGGAAAAAAATCTTATTACTCAACATTTTCACCAGCATTTGATGACACTGTTTTGAATTTTTTTCATCATAAGAAGGGTATAGTGTATCTTACCTATATTATCATTTATAGTTCTGTATAGGCAAATGATAATTAAACATTAATTAAAAATCAAATAAACATAATTAATAAGCATAATTTAAAAAGTTAAATCTTCCTATATAAATTATATGCCCTCTGTGTAACTTCTGTTAAGATATTTCTGTTCAGACCTACACCCATTTCTGGATCACATTTTTATTTAGTATTATATTAGTCATTATATCTTTTTCATACTGGCCCTTTAGCAAATACATGTTTTGAAAATATTTTCATAAAAGGCTGGGGTAATAGCTTAGTGATTATTCAGAAGATTCTGAGGACCCAGATTTAATATTCCTACCTCCGCCATAAGCCAAAGTTGAGTAATGCTCTTGTTAGATAGGTTTTTTTCTTAATGTCTGTTTTGTCTTAATAGTATTTTTTCAGAATAGCAATTTTAATATTTTCAAAGTACAGATTATCAGATTTTTCTCCTATATATTGTTCTTATGAGGTATATCTGTAAAGTCCATTGCTAAGCTCAAGGCCTCCTAGACTTAATCTGATTTTATCTTTTAGATATATAGCCTAGGATTTTACTGTTAGATCTGTGATCCATATTGGATAATTTTTATGAAATTTTTTTTCTTATTTAGAGTGATTTTATTCCTCCAGGGTTATTGCCAGGGCTTAGTGCCAGCACTATGAATCCACTGCTCCTGGCAGCCATTTTTTCCCTTTTATTGGATAGGATAGAAATTGAGAGAGGAGGGGGAGAGGGATACTTGTGAAGCATCCCCTCTGCAGGTGGGAAGCTGGGGGCTTGAGCCCGGATCCTTGTGTGTGTCCTTGCACTCAATAATATATGTGCTTAGCTGAGTGTGCCATGCCTGGCCTCCTAGAGGGATTTTTTTTTTTTACACATGGGTGCCTAGTAGTTCTAGAACAATTAAATTGGGTAAGAATCTCTTATATTGAATTATTGTGCTCTCCTTGATTAAACCAGCATACTTAATACTAAGGCTTAAACTAGTTTATCCCTTAAACTTTAGAATTCTGTGACAGATAAAAAGAACCATGTTTCAGAAAGAGAGGGGGAGATATATTCTTTCCGTCATTGAATTGCTTTTGATCATTTGTGAAAGATGAAATGACTTAGCATTTATGTAAGTCTAATTCTGGACTTTCTATTCTCATTTGTATTATTCTTGCAAATATAATAGTATCTTGATGACAGTATATTTATATGTCTTGAGATCAAGTAGTGTCAATCCTCTGATTCTTCGGCTTCAATATTGTGTTGTCTAGTCTAAATCTTTTGCTTCTCCTTATAACTTTTAGAATCAATATCTATGAAAGAAATTGCTGGACCTATTCTGGTATTATATTGAATCTATAGATCACACTAAGAACCAGCATACCAGCATCTTAACAATATTGAAAATTTCCACTCATATTATTTTATTTCATTCTTTAGTTTTATACTTTTCGTCTTTATCTCCCCTCTCTGTCTTTCCCTTCTCTCTCAGTTTCTCACTGTCCTATCCAACAATAACAGCAACAACAACAGTGGAAAAAAGATGGCCACCAGGAGCAGTGGAGTCATGGTACAGGCACCCAGCCCCAGCGATAACCCTGGAGGCAAAAAAAAAAAAAAAAAACCACAAAATTAAGCATAGATTTTTAAAAAATAGGAGAAAATATAATGAACAATGAAGTAAAATTATTTGTGATAATAATTATAAATTACAAAAATGAAAAACTGATAGGAGTTGATGTAAGGTAATATACAGTAAGTATATATTAATATACTCATTCAAGAGAAAAAAAGACAACAGACACAAATGTATCACTTCATAGATTTTGTTGCTGTTGTGCAATCTGCAGTTCTTTCTGTACATGTTTAACTGATGCTTTGTTGCAATCAAGCTTTATGTAGAGGCCAGGACTTTAATTCTCGTCTCACTAACATGCTTTGTAAAAGTATTAAGAGCTGAGAACTTACACTGGAATTTACAGCATAACCCTCTACAGCTGAGAAGGTACCTTATCATGTGGTGATCACATGACATTTACAATGTAATAAATCCTAGTCTATATATCTAAAAGATAGCATCAGGTTAAGTCTAGGAGACCTTGGGTTTGGCAATTAACTTTACAGATACACCTCACAAGAACAATAAATAGGAGAAAAATCTGATAATCTGTACTTTGAAATATTAAAATTGCTATTCTGAAAAAATACTACTAAATACATTTTTTTTTCTTAAAGTCTGTTTTGTCTTAATAGGAAAAGGTTTAGAGATACGAGTGTAGCTACACTTCAAAAGATAGAGGTAAATCTTATAAATACAAAGAAAACCAAGTATATTTCACAGTGTTCCTGGGTAGCTGGGAAATTATGTTAAAATTGATGCCAGTTTCTATTACAGGGCAATAAGAAATCAGGTTGGGTATGCATGGAAGTTTAAGTAACTTGAAAATTTTACAGTGGATCATTTGATATTAATACATAGTTTGAATGGAAAAGTAGCATAATTTATTCTGTATTTTTAAAAACTTAATCTTTTAAAAAAATTTTAATTTATAAAAATTTATTAAAAATTTATAAATTTATAAAAATTTATAAAAATTTTTAATTTATAAAAAATTAATTTATAAAAAGGGAACATTGACAAAACCATCGGACCCACCACCAGACCTACGTATACCAACCCCTCCACTGATAGCTTTCCTACTCTTTAACCCTCAGTGAGTATGGACCCAAGATCATTGTGGGATGCAGAAGGATGAAGGTCTGGCTTCTGTAATTGCTTCCCTGCTGAACATTGGTGTTGACAGGTCGATCCATACTCCCATCCTGTCTCTCTCTTTCTCTAGTGGGGAAGGGCTCTGGGGAAGTGGAGCTCCAAGGCACGTTGGTGGGGTTGTCTGTCAAGGGAAGTCTGGTCACATCCTGCTAGCATCTGGAACCTGGTGGCTGAAAAGAGAGTTAATATACAAAGCCAAACAAACTATTGAACAATCATAGACCTAAAGGTTGGAATAGTACAGGTGAAGAGTTGTAGGGTCCTCCATTTTGTAGATAGCTAGTAGGTATATTTTAGTTATATTTCAAAGGGCCTGTAGCTATACTAGTGTTTTGGTTTTTTGTTTGTTTGTTTGTTGTTTTTGCCTGAGCCTGAAATCTGATATGCAGGTGAATCCTAATTATTGTCTGGGTAGATGATGTCATGGCTGGGAAAAGGACCAAAAAGTTGGATCAGGGAAGAGAGTAGCTCCCTAATATGGGAAAGGGGTATAAATATTACTGTAAACCCCATCAATTTGATGTGATCTGGGGCCCATAATTAGCTTAGGAGCCTCTGTGACCTCTATATCCCTCTAGATCTGAGCTCACGTTCTGTGGTCATGAGTAGGAACATTCCATGCTGCCCCAGTATGGACCCATCTTCCTCAGGTATATCTTAGAGTATGTTTTCCATCCTCCCTTCGGAGGATGGAACATTCTCTACCATTGTTGATCCATGTTGAGGGCAAGGTCCTATGGGGGCCCACAAAGGGGTCTGTTTTGTTGTTCCTGATAGAAATGACCAGAAACAATGGAGAAAGGGATTTGAGGTCTAGGCCCATCGAGTCTGTTTGGGAGACTCAGGACTCCCTGATTAGAGCCCCAGCTGGTTTAATGGCCTGATAGTAACTAAAGAGTCATCGTTAAGGTATGCCAGTCTCTTGCCCTTATTCAGCTTTTGCAGTCCTTGCTTTGCTAAGGTTAGCTTTGGAGTGAGTGAGAGAACTGTAATAGGAAGTAGTGAAGAGGGTATCTAAGTCTAAGTGGACACTATTTCATTATGGACTTGATACTGACTCACTAAAGACTATTGTGTATTTTTGAAGAAGCTTAATCTTAAAAGGAGACTGTAATAAAAATTGATAGCAAATTAAAAAAACTTAAAAAATTTAAAAAGTTATATCTTAGTATTTCAACTTGGGTACATTACATACGGTATTATATCTATTTCTTAGTTTAGTAATTTAATAGTGAGTTATAAGATTATAAAGCTATAGGATACAGTAACACAGTGCACCCACTATCAAAGTTATGTGCCTCTACCCTTCTAACTATAGCCATCATAGTTCTAACAAAGTCTTTGAGACAGTATGAAAATGTGTGTGTGTTCTCCAAGTTCATGTGTTTAAACTTTCTAAATTCCATATATGAACTAAACCACTCAACAGTTATCTTTCATCTCTTTACTTACTTCACTAAGTTCAACTCTAGTTCCATGCATTTTGTGCTGAAGGACATGATACCATCTTTTTGAAACTGAAACTCAAGAGTCAAATTCCATGGGTTACATATTCCCTAACTTCTTTATCCAGTCATTTGTTGATAGCCATTTAGGTTGTTTCCATATTTGGGCTTTTGTGAATAAGACAGTTAATGAACAGAGGATTGCATATATCTCTTTGAATTAGTGCTTTTTGTGCACTTTGGATAAGTGCTTATGAGTGGCATTTCTAAAGCATAAGGTATTTCCATTTATATTTGTTTAGAGATTGTCTATATTGATTTCTATAGTGACTGCACCAGTTGGCATTCCCACTAACAGTGTAAGAGTTCCTGTTTTTTAAATAATTATTTTTATTATCTTTTATTTATTTGATACAATCAGAAATAGAGAGGGAAGGGGAAGATAAAGAGGAAGAGAGACAGAGAGGCACCTATAACCCTACTTCACCACTCACATATCTTTCCCCTTGCAGATGGGGGCCAGGGACTCTAACCTGGGTCCTTGTGCATTGTAACATGTGCACTCAACCAGGTGCATCATCACCTGTCCCCTAAGAGCTCCTCTTTCTCCACACCTTCACCAACACTTGTCCTGTTGATACAGGCCATTCTCATAGGTGAGAGGTGGAATCTCAGTAGCCACACTGGTGAGTCCTTGCTAACAACTCAGTGCTCTGATGTCCTGAGATCATAGTTTAAGGACCCAGAGAGGCTGAGGGCATAGCTTAATGGTTATACAAAGATCTGTTTATGCCTGAGGCAACAAAGGTCCCAAGTTCAACTTTTAGCACTACCATAAGCCAAAGCTGAGCAGTGCTCTGGTGAAAAAAAGAAGGAGGAGGAGGAGGAGGAGGAAGAGGACGAGAAAAGGAAAGAAGGAAGGAAGGAAGGAAGGAAGGAAGGAAGGAAGGAAGGAAGGAAGGAAGGAAGGAGTTCACAAAGCTGGCACTGACTGCCAGCAGGCATAATTTCTTCTATAATACTAGAAATCTTTCTTGCAAGTGAAAGCAAGACCATAGAATGTTGTTGAGGTGGTCTGGTGTCGGGCTGCACCGCGGAGAAGAGAGCGGACGTCCAGAGCAAAGGGGTACACAGATCTTTATTATAGGATGGGGGGGAGGTTTGGTTCAGACCACGTGGAGCCAGCCAGCAATGGCCGACCACGGGGGGAGAGCAGGGAGCGAGACCTCAGAGAGGGAGAGCCGAGAGCCCAGAGAGAGCGAGGGGAGGGGTGAGGGGGCTTTTTATTGGGCGACAACCAGGGGTGACGTGTAGGGCCAGGATTGGTTGAAAGGGGGCACTCTAGGATTTAGCGAGGCATAGGAAAACCTGGGGGCGGAGCCAGGATTGGTTGAAAGGGGGCACTCTAGGATTTAGCGGGGCATAGAAAAACCTGGGGGCGGAGACTGCATCAGAATAAGTCCTCAGCAACAATAGAAAAATTACACATAGATATAGATAGTTATAGATATATATTCAAGTGCATATATGTGACCTTGAGAGAACTACTGCAGTATCCAATGGAGGGGATAGGAACACAGAACTCTGGTGGTGGGAAAGGTGTGGAATTAAACCTGTATTATTTTATAGGTTTTTAAATCTTTAGTAAAAAATTTAAAAAGAAATCTTTCCTCCTGTTCTTTTTCCACCTGCTGGCCATACGTATCTGTACCCATTTGTGACTTAGTAGTTCCAGCTGTGGTTTGATGAGATATGGTATGTTCTTTCACTAACTTTTGTAGTTTGGGGAGCAACCATGTATCTGCTGCTACTCCATGGTCATGCCTCCAGAAATCTATATAGTATTGTATTCTTTATTTCAAATTCCACTTTCACATTGCTCATATAAGAAATAAAGTAACCCACTGTCTCTATGAATAGTGTGTAAAAATCTCCTCCCATTCATTACAGAGCCTTTTTTTTTTCTTTTGGTGATGGTTCGTTTGACTGTGCAGAAACTTTTCAGTTTGTTTTAATCTCATTGGCGTATTTTTGCCTTTCTTTTCCTTGCTGTTGGACTTGAAACTCCAAAGACATTTCTGAAGAGGACATAATGGAGCATTCTATCAGTGTTTCCTTCTATGTGTTTCATGATTTCCATCCTGATATATATGTCTTTGATCCATCTTGACTTGGCTTTTGTGGATATGTGGATATATATCTGTCTTCATTGCAGTACTATTTATAATAGCTAAAATTTGGAAACAGTACAAGTTCCCAAGGACAGATGTGTGGTTGAGGAAGTTATGACATAAAAACTCAGCTTTAAGAAATGCTTAAATCGGGGCCGGGCAGTGGCACACTGGGTTAAGCGCACATAGTACCAGTCAGAGACCTCCATAAGGATCCTGGTTCGAGCTTCCATTTCCTCACCTGCAGGGGGATCACTTCACCAATGGTGAAGCAGGTCTTCAGGTGTCTTTCTCTCTTCCTCTCCATCTTCCCCTCCCCTCTCAGTTTCTCTCTGTCCTACCCAAAAAAAAATCGGAAAAAAAAGGCCTTCAAGATCAGTGGATTTGTAATGCAGGCACCAAGCCCCAGCAAAAAAAAAAAAGAAAGAAAGAAAGAAAAAGAAAGAAAAGAAAAAGAAAAAATTAGATCTTCCTTTTGCTACAACTTAGAGCTTGAAGGGATGATCATGTTAGGTGAAATAAGCCAGAAGGAAGATGAATAATAGATGGTATCACTCATAGGTGGGAGTTAAGAAACAAGACAAAGGGAAAAAGACATAGTGAAACCTTAGCTAGTTATGGTCTACTACAACAGATCTAAAGACTCTAAAGATCCCAGTGTCCAGTGGTAGAGGAGGATGAGATAATTAATGGAGTGTATAATGTGCTAATACCTATCATAGAAAGTATGAGCCCCCGGCTCCCCACCTGCAGGGGAGTCGCTTCACAGGTGGTGAAGCAGGTCTGCAGGTGTCTATGTCCCCTTCTCTGTCTTCCCCTCCTCTCTCCAGTTCTCTCTGTCCTATCCAACAACGACATCAATAACAACAATAACTACAACAACAATTTAAAAAATCAAGGGCAACAAAAGGGAATAAATAAATAAATATAATTTAAAAAAAAAAAGAAAGTATGAAGCTGTATGTCTGTAACTAGTCTTGCAAATCAGCATGGTCCCAATAGAGTGGTCTCAGGGAAAAAAAAGAAGAGTGAGTTTACTGTGACTTTTTTCTTCTTTTTAATTTCATTATTGAGGGATTAATGTTTTATAGTTGACAGTAAATACAATAGTTTGTACATGCATAACATGTTGACTTTTTTTCTTCTTAGTGCTTTTCACTGTCTCTAATTTTTTATCAATGTATTGGGGGGGCTAATGGTTTACAGTACAGTTTTTTTTTAGTACAGTTCTTAATGCATGGATACAATTTCTCATCTCCCTATAATAGGTATCTGCAAAATACCCTCACTCACAACTTAGGTACTGCTCCACCATCATGTACCAGAAACCAAAAGTTTCCATCCCACCAGACCTCTCCCTGTCCTTCTTGTTCTTTGTTTTGGTCAGAAATGTATACTGGATTTTGTCCAATGCTTTTCTGCATCTATTGATACAATCACATGCATTTTCTTCTTCAGTTGTCTGTTGTACTAGATTACATTAATGTTTGAAGTATAATGTATATATGGCATACTGCTTTCAGGTAGGAAGTACAATGATCCAATATTTGTGTATATTATAATCACCAAAATAACTCTAACGTATATCACTATGCATAGAGATGTTTTTCTTGTCATGAGAATATATGAATTCTACTCTCTTGAGAAGGGAGCAATTTGGCACTGTTGGGAGAATATAATTTGTTGCATACATTATTAAAAGCAAGATGGAGATTCCTCAAAAAATTAAAAATATAAAGACTGATGACCCAATTATCCCACTTCTGGGTTTGAACCAGAAAAATACAAAAATATGGGGGCTGCCACTAGGGAAAGGAGAGAGGCAGGTTGGGAGTATGGATCCACCTGTCAATGCCATGTTCAGCGAGGAAGCAATTACAGAAACCAGACCTTCCACCTTCTGCATCCCACAATGACCTTGGGTCCATACTCCCAGAGGGTTAAAGAATAGGAAAGCTATCAGGGGAGGGGATGGGATATGGAGTTCTGGTGGTGGGAATTGTGTGGAGTTGTGCCCCTCTTATCCTATGGTTTTGTCAGTGTTTCCTTTTAATAAATAAATAAAAATTATATATATATATGGGGGCTGGATGGTAGTGCATCTGGTAGAGTGCAAATGTTACAATACACAAGGATCCTGGTTCAAGTTCCTGGTCCCCACCTTTGGGGAAGAACTTCACAAGCAGTGAAGCAGTGCTACAGGTGTCTGTCTTTCTCCCTCTTTGATCCCCCTCTGTCTTTATTCAAAATAAATAAAATATTTTAAAGGAAAAGTACAAAAATACTAAAGCAAAGAAATATATGTACTTCCATGTTTATTGAAGCATTCTGCACAATAATCAATAGTATTGATATTTGTAATACAGTGATGCTTCAATAATAATAATAATCAGATTAAAAGAATAAAAGTTCACTGTCTTGGCAACATTCAAATATGCAATAATATTGTTAACTATAGTCTTTACTGCTGTCCACTCATAGATTACAATAATTGATTATTAAATGTTCATGTAGCTTTGCTACATAAATCCCACTTACTGCAATGTATGCATTTTTGATTTGCTAGTGTTTTGTTCAGGATTTTGAATCTATGTTCAAATAACATTTGTTTGGTTATCACATTAGGTAATACTAGATTCATGAGTTACAAAATAGTCTGCAGATATCAATAACATCCAATTGACCAGTTTCTTCTTCTAGCGTTTGTCCTTCTTCCGTAGCCAGTCAACAGCATCAGGTTGAGCCTGATGTAAAGTTTCGAGACCTCCTTTGAATCTGGAGAGGTGGCAGTCATTGACTATGTGGGTCATAGTCTGTCTGGAGCGGCAGGGGCAGTTTGGGTCGTCTCTGGCTCCCCAGCGATGGAACATAGCGGCGCACTGGCCATGGCCTGTTCGATAGCGATTGAGGAGGGCCCAATCATAACGTGCTAGGTCAAAGCTGGGTTGACGCCTACAGGGGTCTGTGATGAGGTGTTTGTTCTTTACCTCAGCTGACTGCCAGCTCTGTTTCCAAGAGACTGGAACAGAGAAGTTCAGTGTAGGTGTAAGGGACCAGATTGGGTGACGAGACGTCAAGCGTTGGACAGGGTGGGCGAAGATATCCGCGTATATTGGGAGGTCCGGTCGAGCGTAGACGTGGGAAATGAACTTAGATGATGCCGCATCCCGACGAATATCTGGCGGGGCGATGTTGCTAAGAACTGGCAGCCATGGAACCGGGGTGGAACGGATGGTTCCAGAAATTATCCTCATGGAGGAATGTAATTTGGAATCGACCAAGTGGACATGGGAGCTACAGAACCATACTGGGGCACAGTATTCTGCAGTGGAATAGCATAATGCCAGAGATGATGATCGCAGTGTGGAAGCGCTTGCGCCCCATGAGGAGCTGGCCAGTCTTGGAATGATGTTATTCCTCGCGCCCACCTTTGCTGCAGTTTTTATGAGATGTTTGTGAAATGACAGAGTGCGATCGCGAGTAATGCCAAGATAGACTGGCTGGGCTTCATGCCGGATTCTCGTATCGCCAAGCTGCACATTAAGCTCACGCGAGGCCGAGGCATGGTGTAGATGGAAAACAGATGATACCGTTTTTGCAGTGCTAGGGATTAGTCGCCATTTTTTACAGTAATCAGATATCAGAGACATGTCTTTCGTGAGTGTTTCCTCGAGGATGTCGAACTTTGATGCCTGAGTTGCACAGCAGATGTCATCGGCGTAGATGAACTTCCTTGAAGAAGTTTCTGGGAGGTCAAATTGATCAGTGATGCCATTGAGTTCAAATATGTCCTTACTGATTTTCTGTAATTTTTTTTTTTACTTTTTCAGGTAAAAGGGTATTAAAGTCTCCGACTGACCAACTTGCAGTTTTCTTAGTTTTTACCTCACACAGTTTGATGTTCTCAGTCACATATATATTAAAAATCATTAATAGGTCGACTTTTCATCATTATATATACTCCCTCTTTATAGATGATTATTTTACTTACTCTGAAGTCTACTTTGTCTGAATTATTAAAGTGACTCCAGCTTTCCTTTGATTAGTGTTGCTATGGTATATCTCTTTTATTCATTTATTTATTTATTTATTTATTTATTTATAGAATAAAAATAGAAAATATCAACAAAACCATAGACTAAGAGGGAAAAAATTCCACACATTTCCCACCACCGGAGTTCCATATCCCATCCCCTCCATTAGAAGCTTTCCTATTCTTTATCTCTCTGGGAGCATGGACCCAGGGTCATTATGGGGTATAGAAGGTGGGAGGTCTGGTTTCTGTAATTGCTTCTCCAATGGACATGGGCATTGACAGGTTGATCCATACTCCCAGCCTGTCCCCATATTTCCCTACTGTGTCAGGGCTCTGAAGAGGTGGGGTTCCAGAGTACATTGGAGAGGTCATCTGTCTGGGGGAGTCAAGTTGGCGTCATGGTAGCATCTGCAACTTGGTGTTTGGAACATGTATTCTTTTGTTTCCTCCTTTCTTGTAGGACTTGTTTCAGTAGTTCTTATAAGGTGGGGTTGATTGTGGCAAATCCCTTTAGTTCTTGAATATTTGAGAAAACCTTTATTTCTCCCTCATATTTGAAGGATAATTTTGCAGCATATAAGAATTGTGGCTGGAATTCCCTCTTTTTTAGAACTTTAAATATGTCATTCCACTCTCTCCTTGCCTCTAAACTTTGTAAAGAGAAATCTGATGAAAGTCTTATAGCTCTGCCTTTGTATGTAATTTCTTTTCATTCCCTAACAGCCAGCAAGATTTTTTTCCTTGTCACTGACTTTTTAGTTTTACATTAATGTGCCTTAGTGTTGGTCTTTTTGAATTTATAAATCTGGGTGATTTTTCTGCTTCTTGAATGAGAATGTTCTGAGGGTTTCCTTAGTGAGAGAAGTTCTCAGCTAAAATTGCTCTGAAAATGAACTCTGGGCCTTTGCCCTTGTCCTCCTCCTCAGATATACCTATCACTCTTATATTTTATCTTTTGATGGAGTCTACAATTTCTTTTTTTATTCCCTTTTGTTGCCCTTGTTGTATTATTGTTGTTGTTATTGATGTCGTCATTGTTGGATAGGGCAGAGAGAAATGGAGAGAGGAGGGGAATACAGAGAGGGGGAGAGAAATAGAGACACCTAAAGACCTGCTTCACCACCTATGAATCGACTCCTCTGCAGGTGGGGAGCTGGGGGCTCGAACCGGCATCCTTATGCCAGTCCTTGCGCTTTGCACCATCTGCACTTAACCCACTCTGCTACCACCTGACTCCCTAGAGTCTACAATTTCACAGAGGGTTGCTTCAGTCTTCCTGAACCATTTCTCTCTCTCTCTCTCTCTCTCTCTCTCTCTCTCTCTCTCTCTCTCTCGTCTTTAAATTGAAAGAGTGGGCTGGCTGTATCTTCTATATTGGAGAATATTTCTTCTGAATGTGCGATTCTACTTCCTAAGCCTTCTACCTCTGCATGGATTGCAGTTAGATTGTCTTTTACTCCCAGGAGTTGTGCTTGAAATTTTTCTTTCATGCTTCCTAACTGCTTAGTGAGTTCTGACTAAAGTTCTTCTTTCAAGATTTGAAGATTTTTTAATACTTCTTTTTTAATTTACTTTCCCTTTTGTTGCCCTTGTTGTTTTATTGTTGTAGTTATTATTGTTGTTGTTATTGATGTCATTGTTGTTGGACAGGACAGAGATAAATGGAGAGAAGAAGAGAAGACAGAGGAGGGAGAGAAAGCAGACCTGATTCACCACCTGTGAAGCTACTCCCCTGCAGGTGGGGAGCTGCGAGCTCAAACCGGGATCCTTATGCCGGTCCTTGCACTTGGCACCATGTACGCTTAACCTGCTGTGCTACTGCCCGACTCCCTGGAGATTTGAAGATTTTTAGTGAACTCTGTTATAAGTTCCTCTCTTGTATGTTTTAATTCCATAGTAACATGCTATCTTAATTCTTGCTTGAATTCTTGGAGAGTCCATATAATGAGCTTTCTGTAGTCTGTCTCTTAGAGTCTCTCTAAATCCATAATTCCTTGGATTTCCTCTGTTTCATTCTATCTGGCTGATATGACATGGTTGGCTGTTTAGTTCTGGTTCTCTGCTTGCACATTTTTTGTGCTGGTTATTGATGGCAAGCTAGTGGTGCTATTGTGCTCTCTAGTTTTCTCTTGTTTGTATGCTCCACGGCAGGTGGGATGGGGTGGTAGGAGTGGTTGCTTTGGGCTGTCTTGTGGTCACAAATGCCCTGTTTTATCTTGTGTCCTTGCCTTAAATTCAGAAGACTAACACACACACACACACACACACACACACACACACACACACACACACACACGTCAAAGACTGAGAGGTTTTAAGCCCCTGTTTCTTTTGTCCTGGCACTAGGAACAATGTTGCTTGCTGTGCTTAAAGTGAAATCACCAAAATGGTGCAGCTTAGCGCCCGCACTGCCCAAACTCTGATTCAATTTTTCTGTTTTTCAACCTGCGGCCCTTTTTGCCCCAACTGCATGCAAACACCCACCTGAGGCTGCAGAACTTTCAGCTGTAGATTATGACTTCAGTTGGGTCTCTTGTATTTATTTGTTCTTTCGAGAGGAGAGGTGATTCGATCCCAGTTATTCCATGGCCACCCCTCCCAGAAGTCTGCTGTGGTATATCTCCATCACTTAATTTTTCATAAAATTAAACTATGTTAAAAAATAGAAAAAAAACTATGTTTAAATTTCATATAAACATAAATGCATATAGAAATAAACCATGGTCTGTTAACTTTCCCAAACACTGGAGCCATGTGAATACATTTAGCAACAGCTAAAATGGTGGTCATGACTGATGAGTATCATGTCAGCCTAGGGATATTACCTTTCCCCTTCTCCATGTGCTAGCCACACACATGCACCTGACTTTAGGTAAAGATGCAGAAATGTAACTTCAATCTATAAATGGACTGCTAGCGGTATCAGTAGTACTTTCCTAAGAGTTCAGTAAAGTGACAATACAAGATAGTAGTTTGTACATATTCCAGTTTGTAAAGCATGTACTGAAATCCTGTGTATGAGGGAAAGATGTTACCATAACAGTATAATACCCCAAAAATAGCTTCTCAGCCTGGCAATGGCACACCATATTAAGCACATACTACCATGCACAAGCGCCCAGGTTCAAGCCCCCGCTCTCCACTTGCAAGGCAGATTCTTCACAAGTAGCGAAGCCGGTCTGTAGTTGTTTCTCTTTCTCCGTCTCTTATCTCCTTTCCCCTCTCAATTTCTCTCTGTCCTGTCAAATAAAACAAGATGGGGGAGATGGGGAAAAATGGCTGCCAGGAGCAGTGGATTTATAGTGCTAGCACCATGCCCCAGCAATAACCCAGGTGGCCAAAAAAAAAACCTGTTTCTCTTCTGGTACTTTTTGTCAGTTACATCATTTTCCTTGACTCTGACAGAAATACAAGAGGAAAAAATAATGGGATATTTGAAAGTAAGCAGAAAATAAATACATAAGGAGTAGGCTGGTAGCACAGTGGGTTAAGCACAGGTGGCACAAAGCACAAAGATCGGCACAAGGATCCCGACTCGAGCCCCCGGATCCCCATCCGCAAGGGAGTAGCTTCACAAGTGGTGAAGAAGGTCTGCAGGTGTCTATCTTCCTCTTCCTCGTTCTGTCTTCCCTTGCTCTCTCCATTTCTCTCTGTCCTATCCAACAACGATAACAACAATAATAACTACAACAATAAAACAAGGGCAGCAAAAGGGAATAAATATTTTTTAAAAGAAAAAATAAATACATATAGTTTATAAAGTTCTCCAACTCATCTTATAACAAAGCCTTGATTCTTTCTCTTAGACCAGAAGATCAATTCAGAAGTTACTAGAATGGGAAAATAACAGATTATATCACAAGGTAAGTAAATAAGTGTTCATACAACTATCTGTATTAGAAGTTGAAAAATGAAACCTTTCAGACCACAGAAGAATGAATTTGACAAGAAAAAAAAATAATCTTAATACATTCTTTACAAATATTTTTTCTCTTCAGTTTTTTATTTTTTTAAATCCTTTTTGTAAAACAAATAATAATTAAAAAATAAAATCCCTTTTTGTGTTATCTCCCTCAGCCTCCTTTATTTTATACCCAACATGACTTTTATAATATACAATAAAATTGTTTTAGTTAAAAGTAAACATGGGGGACCAGCTGGTAGCACATCTGGTTAAACACACATACTATAGTGTACACGGACCCAGGTTCAAGCCTCTGGTTCTGACCTGCAGGAAGAAAGCTTCACAAGTGGTGAAGTAGAGTTGTAGGTGTCTCTCTGTCTGTCTCCCTCTCTCTCTCCCCCATCCCCTCTCAATTTCTCTCTATCTCTATCCAATAATAAATAAATAATTTAAAATAGTGAGCATGTGAACCAAGATTCTGACTCTTAACCCTCCCCCTCTGGTATTTCCCTTTCCCAAAGCCCAAATCACTTTTTGTTTATTAGTCGCTCTCATTGGCTTTCTATTCCTCTAAGACCTAACCTTTAGATATTCTAGAAGGACCAAAAGGTCTTATGAAAATAAACAGAATCTCAGTCTCTCTCTCTCATCTCCCTTCAAAGTAAATTACATCTGCTTGACACTGCTTAAAATCATTTAATTAAAAAATGAAAGTGTGTCAGCACTGGACTGTCTCCTAGGGAGAGTTAATACACTAAAGTGCATGTATTTCTGGCAAGTCATTGGTGACATTAAGAATACTTACATTTTTATTTGTAATGTAAATTATAAATAAAAAAAGGTTTAGAATTTATTCAGTAGGGCAGGGATGCTCCTGAAAGGATACACTGCAATTGACATTTAGCCTCAGTAACCTTTCTCCATGGACAATTACCTAGAAGCTGGCTTCTGAAACATCTCTTATACTGAATCAAAGGACCCACAGGATCTCTTTTCTCTGCCTAGAGTCCACTGTGTAAGACCCGAAAGTCAAGCAAGGCAGCAACTTACTGCCACTCTTTCCATCCTATAGATAACTAGCATTATTTCCAGTAAATAGAAATCATCTGAACTTCAGAATCTTGAGATTTTTTTTTCCTAATGCACCATGTCATTTTAGCACACAATTAATTGTTTCCTAAATTTAGAACATAGTATCCCAAAATCAAATCTAATTTTTAACTACAAGCTTCTTGGGTGAGTCAGAAACACACATCCCTCCAACCCTCTCTGCCAGTCACCATCACAGTAAAGAAACATAAACATTCACCAGCTCTGCAGTTTTAAGATTCTCCCAGTGGCTGTTATCAATTATCAAAATTCTTATCAAACTGTATTTTCTTAGCTTGCTTTGCACTGGAAGTTGACCAAAAGGAAATGTGAATCTAACAATATGATGGAGTATGTAAGTATTGAGTTATTTTTTTTAATATTTATTTTATTTATTTCCTTTTGTTGCTTTTGTTGTTTTATTGTTGTAGTTATTATTGTTGTTGTCGTTGTTGGATAGGACAGAGAGAAATGGAGAGAGGGAGGGGAAGACAGAGAGGAGGAGGGAAAGATAGACACCTGCAGACCTGCTTCACCGCCTGTGAAGTGACTCCCCTGCAGGTGGGGAGCCGGGGTTCGAACCGGGATCCTTATGCCGGTCCTTGTGCTTTGCACCACCTGCGCTTAACCCGCTGCGCTACAGCCCGACTCCCCAGTATTGAGTTATTTTTATTTACCTTTTTACTTCTTCCTAAATCTTGGATTTTACTATGTTAATCGTTTGTCAAATCTTTCTCCCTTTTTTTTTGTGAAACTTTGTCAGTCAAAAGTTATCCTTTCATCCTCTTCAGATTTTAAACCAACATAAAATATTTTGAAAGCTAGGTATTATTGAAATCTTAGAAAAAATCTCAGCTAGTATATCCAGATGAAATCATTGTACATACTTAATCTCCTTTCAGCACATGTGCAAACTATTACATATGGTAATGGGCATGGATGCTATTGGAAAAAAATATTTCTGGGATCAACAAAGTACCTCACTTGGGTGGTGTATTCGCTTTGCCAAGCTTGCAGCCCAGGTTCAAACCAGACCCCACACACACACTAAAGAAAGCTTTGGCACTGTGATGCCTTTGCGCGCGTGTGTGCGTGCGTGCGTGTGTGTGTGTGTGTGTGTGTGTGTGTGTGTGTGTGTGTGTGTATGTGTGTGTGTGTGTGTAACTCTCTCTCTGAGAAAAGTCTGTCTAAAGCTCCCTCTCTCTCTCTGACTCTCTCTCTCTCTCTCTCTCTCTCTCTCTCTCTTTCTCTCACTCTGAGAAAAGTTAGTCTAAAGCACTGATACCCTGGTGACAACAAAGATAAATAGATATTTCTAAATGTAATCATGTTGATACTTATATAAAATTGGAATTAAATTTTGGAGTCATATCCTGGTTTTTCTTTCTTAAGTAGCATTTAACTTTTATGATGAAGCAGTAGGTACTATTTTTTTTTCATTGGCACCATGGTTATCACTCAGACTCGGTGCTAGTACTAGGAATCCATTGCTCTTTGTGGCCTTTGCCTTTCTATTTTATTTGATAGGACAGAGAGAAATTGAGAGGTAAGGAAAAGACAGGAACAGAGAAAGATAGACACCTGTAGATCTGCTTCACCACCTTCCTTTCACATGGACTTGGGTTTGTGTGTGCATTCATACCACTGCCTGGCCCCTAATTATTTTATATTGAGATAAAATATATTGTAATTAGTATGTTTCCAAACCTGCCATTATAGAAATGTTGTAATCAGTCCACTTGAACACTTTATTTTTTCACAAAACTCATAAAAGATAGCAGTATTTAACCAATATCAACTGCTTTAATTAAAAGGCTTACTGGGAAAATTACCTTTTCTAATCTATATAATGTAATTTTTTTAGTTTTTTTTTTTACTTTATTTTCATTTGATAGAACAGAAAGAAGGTGAGAGAGAAAGAAAGGGAGGGAGGGAGAGAAAGAGAAACAGAGAGACCTATAGCACTGCTTCACTGCTTGTGAAGCTTTTCCCCTGCAAGTGGGGATGAGGGCTTGAATCTAGGTCCTTATGTGTGGTAATACGTGCACTTAACCACCACCCAGCCCCTAGATAGTGTAGATTAAATCTCTTCTACTTTGCTTTTTAGAAGATGTGTTTATTTATTTATTTAGAAAGAACCAGAACATTATTCTGTCACATGTGCTGCTGGGAATTGAATTCAGGACCTCATGTTTAAGAATCCAACACTTTTTTCCACAGCACTAATTTTTTCTACTGCACCACTTCCCAGGCCACCTGCTGTGGCTTAAAAGAAAAAAAGAGGGATGTGAAGGAGCACCTAATAACGTTACAGTGTTCACTATGCTACAGCTAAACAAATATCAATAGTTGTTATAAATCAGAAAGTAAAATTTGGGGCCAGGCGGTGGAGCGCCTGGTTAAGCACACATGTTACAATGGACACAGTTCAATCCCCCATCCCCATCGGACAAGGGAAAGCTTTGCAAGTGGTGAAGCAGCACTGCAGATGTTTCTCTGTCTCTTTCCCTCTCTATTTTCCCCTTCCCTCTCCATTTCTGGCTGTCTCTTTCCAATAAATAAATAAATATAATAAAAAATTTAAAAAGAAAGAGTAAGAGTTTGCTATTGTAAGTAGTTGTCTTTGCCAGTTTAGTAATTCCCAATCTAGTAATAACTTGTAGTAAGTTACTGCTATAAATTTTGTATGTTTCATTATTTATGGTACTGAATCAAAATGCAATGCTGTGAAAATAATTGTTGACTTTCTGGGTTATATTATATATGAACTATAATAAATGAAAATTATTTATCAATATACTCTTCTTTGTTTCTATTTTACAGGTAATACTAATAGAATTCTTACCAAAATACCCCATATTCCGACCTGACTGAGGAATTGTATTCAGTCAATTCTGTGTTAACCTGTCATTTCCTACCCTTAGTGCCTTGTAGATGATTTTGGAATGCAGATGGTCTCCCTTGCTGTGTTCAACTTATTCTTTATAATGGTAGAATATTCTCCTCACTATTTTTTATTTGTGTTGGTTTAAGAAAACAATTTGCACATTTTTTAGTTAAATGAGGCTTGTGTCTTGCACTCTATTTTTCAACAAATACACACACACATATATATGTGTATATATATACATATATATACATAGTTGCAACTAAACAGAAAACATCAGTGCTGGTGTTTAAAAACAAAAACAAAAAATACTTGTCCTGAGCATGCTGCCTTATTATTATTTTCACACTATTTCTAAAATGCATCATTTTCTAGGCAACTTAATGCTCTATAACCTCTTAATGGGCAAAGATAAATAAGCTTTCATTAGCTTTTAGAAATAATTTTACCCTTAACCTGCTTTTGATGGACAAGCAAATAATTAACACTGGTTTTGTCCTACCCTTTGCTAAATTATCACTTATGTTAGTGGATAAAATATTTAAACACCTAAAAACTTGTAAATATTGCCTCTTTGCATAATGTCAAATGTGATATGCCATGGTTTACAACACGTAATATTATTCTTACTGTATTGCCAAAATTCTGTATAGATTTTGATATGAATGAAGTTTGCAAGCATCCTTTTGAATGTACAGACTGTTAACATGCTATTTTATGGAAAATCCATAATAAGTATGTTAAATTTTTCAGGTATAGTGGTAGGGCAGACCTTTGTAACAAGTGGACTAAAATTCAAATCATCTGAGGTATTCTACATTACACCTGAAGTTGAGAACCTACTTTTTGCCATATATAACTCACCAATTCTTGTTTTGTCCTCCATAAGAATTCATTTTACATCTGACTTGCTTCATTCTCACTGTACTTATTTATTTCCCTTTGTGTGTACTTTCCCTTCTTGAAAATAGACATACTTAAGACTTTTATGGGATGGTTTGAGATTTCAGATGTTTTGGGAGGTGTCATGACTCCCCTTGAAAGCCACTACTAACCCCGTTCTGGATTTTTTTTTGTTTTGTTTTTTTGTTTTGGAAAACAGAGAGCTATTGAGAAATACCTAGTGGCTGGTTTACAATCATCAAAATATTCTTAATTCTCTTTCAGATGACCATCTTTAGACATTTGCATATTATTAATGTGGGAAAAGTATTTAGAACAAAAATATTTTAATTTATAAATTCATAACACCTGTCCTTTCATTAATATGTGTTTATTTCTCTTCAAAATTAGGTGAGAGCACTACACTAGTTCTTCTAGATTTTGAAATTTGAACATAATGGAAGCTTTATCTTGTGTTAATCCTACTGCAGATGTATGCCACTGTGTAGGCATTATTTGTAATTTATAATGCTAAAATAAATAGAAAGCATGTAGGACTGAATATTTTATGCATCATCTTACTCAGCACTTTTAGTAAAGTTTTTAAGTAAAGCAGTCATCCCAGGAAAATAAATAATCATTTCTTCATAAAAGACCAAGCCTTTCAAAGTCATTTTTAAATGTATAGCTAATTCAAAATTCACAGTCCTGTGTCAGTGAGAGAAGTAGGAAAAAAGAAACATTACTTTATAGATGACTGTAATTGATTGCACAAAGTATTTCCAACTCCTTCTGGAGAGTCCCAATAACTCCATGCCACCCAACCATTCATAATCTCTAACTTTGAATGTATTGTGTGTGCCTGCGAATATCATTTGTCTGCTACAAAATTGAAGGTGTATTTTTATAAATAAGATGGAAATACATACCAAATGTAAGGTCAGGGAAAAACTGTATGTGTGGCTTATATTCCAGCTAATATCTTCAAATTTTTATGCTTCATACTGTGACAGTTTAATACCAAAATTGTTTTCCAGCATACTACAGATGTTCTAATTGTCACTGATATAATAATTGCGTTGAAGTGTCAAGTGTAAAATTAAATATTTTTCTGTAGACTTTGTAATTTGGCTAGAAGATGATCATAATAACATTTTCTGTCCTGTATAAATCACACTTGGTTTTGCTTAAAGAACAGCAAAAAGTGAGTGGTAGCTTGTTTCCATGAAACTAATACTGAAATAGGAATAGAGTGCATCTGAAAATCACAGAGTACAGTTCAAGTGACAGTAGTAGTGTTTGTCATAAACTATTTTTCAACTTATGTAAACTTAATTTCAAAACTTGAGTTGCTCTTAAATTATTTTATTACTCATTTTATGGATTGATTCATCTTATTTTCTTGAACTACTTAGAAAGACATGCCCAGATTTATGTTTTTCTTTTAACACTACTCTTTCAATGTTTTTGTTGTTGTTGCTTTGTTTTGTTGTTTTTTTGAAGGGGACTGATTAACAGTTGAGGGTTTTTGAGTGCTTTTGTGAGCTTGTTTTCTTTTTTATGAAAACAGCAGTGCATGTTTAAATGGCAGAGTATAGTATGATAATCTCATTCATCAAGCTTTTTTTATCCTCAGATATTTGGATATTTTCATCAAGTTGCTAAAGTATTTGGGGGAAAATTGTTTTTGGATTCAAGAAAATAATTTTGATTTCTTTATTGTATAACTTCCTCTATGAAACCTGTCATGTTTTCAGAGAAAATAATTTATATTTGCCAAAGCATAAAACTTTCAGAAAACCTTGAGGTTACAAGTTAAAACCATTGTTTCTCTAATTTTCCCTTGAGTAGCTTCACTGCCATTAACCCCTTTAACTGCCTAAATTGTGTATGAAATGAAGTAAGTTCTAATCTTTTTTTGAGCTACCTGTTCCCTTTCCAATGTTACTTTAAGAAAGAGATCATTGTAGACAAGTATTAGAGGTAGACGGAGAAGTGCCTTGTCTTTTTTGAACAAAGGTAACATTTTATGTTGAAGGAAGCATAAGGTGAATTAACTATAAGAGTATTTCATTAGCATATTATATTTCTTCTATTTTTCAGACCATTTACTTATTTTCCTCTAGTCATATGATTTTGTTACTGGAAAAAATATTATAGTAAATGACTTATCAATCATGTACACGTCTGTATAATTCTAATACTAGTAAATATGTAGTTTATCTTGGTTCTAGAACACTTTGGTCTTTATTTGAAGCCCTTTAAAACTCACTTAGGGGCCCAAGAGGTAGTACAATGATTTATGCAGCAGACTTTTACACCTGAAGCTCTCAGATACCAGGTTTAATTCCCAGCATCACCATAAGCCAGAGCTGAAAAGTGCTATATATTTTTAAAACCCATTTAGATATTTAATGTTCATAGTATTCATAGTATTATGATCTGAAAACACTAATATCTGACCAGTTAATTAAACTGTATTAATATTTGGTTCTCTATTATTTTTAATAAAATGTATTTTTCTCCATAATTTAAGTGAAGTTTTATGACATTTGTAAACCTTTGTGCAAATAAGGTTTCTCAGATATATGTAAACTTTAAAATCATTAGCATTTTCCTTTGTTTACAAATCTTTATTTTCAGAATTCAAAACTCACTACTTGAATATAAATCCCCCAAACAATAGTTTATCATTTTAACCATATTGACCCATGGGACTATGAAATAATTATACTGGGTTAATTGAAGCAGTTTCACATAGTAGAAATACTTCTTGTTAATTTGATCATAAGATGCTCAAGTACATCAAAATCGGGTCCTCTTACCATCTTTTAAAAATACATTTTATCAAAGCTGTTGAATTGTTTTTTAAATTGTGTACTTTAGGGAAATTTTCCATTGAAAAAAATAGATTTATTAATAACACATGCTTGTGAACAATGTGAACATGTAATATGTACCCCATGTTTCTCATTTTTAATTAAGTCGTTATTTCCTTTATGATCATTGAAGCCTGAGAATGGGTCCCATTTCCTGTGGACTTTTTCAGATTCAAACTAATATGGGCTCTGGGAAAAATACTTAAATTACTTGATAGTCCCTTCATCTGTAAAAATCATGGGGCACATAGAGCTGGAAAGATTTGAGATTACCTAACTTTCTGTGATCCAGGACAATTTTTGCTCTACAAAATCTCATTTTTCTCAGATCTAATACCTTTCATTGAAATTCTCACAGTGCCTAGCACACAGTTTTAAGTGTGAATTGCCAACACTCCTCTAGCTGATACTTGTTCATATCACACAGGCTCAAAAAGAAAAACCTGACATCTGCTTTCCCTCAGATCCTGCAGGGTGATAGGAATGAATGAGTTGAGTACCATGGTCTGTAGGCTTTGCCTGTGTGAAATTAACAGTGCAGTTGGTATCTGGGCAAGATTTAGAGCTATGAAGACCATGGAGTATGGGATGATACCCTTTGATATTGAAGTAAAATATAATTTCATATCCTATCCAACATCTGCTTTAATGTTTTATCAGGTTACATACCTTTAAAAAGAATCTTTGGGAACAAATTGATGATACTATAATACATGGGAAGGAAAAGTATGAAAATCAAAGCCAAGTCACTTCTGATTTAAGTCTTAGCTCTGTTGCTTAATTCCTCTGTACCTCATGTCTTCATTGTGGAAGTGGGGACAATAATTTGGACCTACCTCACAGGGGAATGAAGGATTTTTTTCATATATTCATGTGCTTTCAGAGTTGACTGAAAGATACACTGTTTGTAATCCCTAAGTCAATTCCTTCCAGCCTATGTTGTTGTTATATTGACTTTCTCAGTGAAACCCTACAGAATAGTGTTGAAATTAAAGTTATTATTACTATTGAATTTTGTTATTAATCCCCTATGCTAAACATGGAAAATTGTGTTATTTCAATACTTGAACTAGGGATGAAAAGCAGGTGAATTTAAACCAGTTGTTCCTGATTTGAGTGAGATGAGGATAGCAGTAAGAGAAATCCTTGGACCTTTTTTGACATCTTAAAAAGTGTACTAGAAATCACACATTTATTCACAATCCTACTACACAAGCCAACTACAACACTGAATTTCTGTGCATTTTGTTTAGTTTTTTTTCAGTTCTGTTATCACTACTCATCACAAACTGATAAAAAGCCTCTGGTTACATACAATTTAGTAAATAAGATGCTTGAAAATTTGGGTAAGGAATAATAAAAGGATCCTTCTGGTAAAAAATATTGGGAGCCACTTTTATAAAGGAGCTAAGATTTAAATAATCTCTTTATAGTTTGCTTACCTAGTTCCTATGTTATAAAATGTTAGACTTTTTTGTATGTGTGTGTGTTTGTGTGTGAGAGATGGGGGTAAGAGGGAGAGAGAGAGAAAAAAAAAAAGGAGAGGGAGACTTTTTATTAGATTTGGGCTATATAACATCAGGTTAGAATTTGCCTTTGGGTTTTCTTTTGTTTGTTTCAGTATGATACAATAGATAATTTATTTGGGTGTGTATGTGTGAGACATGCATGCTCATTATGAGAAAAAATGTTATAATATTCTAACACTAAGCTAAATATCAGTTTTGGAATCTAAAAGTAGTTCTATGTATAAACTCACAATGATGAGTCAAAGGAGTAAGTTTTCAAATATTCCCTTTACTCCTGCTATTATCTTTTATTTTTCTTGTCTTAATTTTCTATTTTTCCAAGAAGCAAGTAGTGCAAAATTGTTTTGATGCTTGGACTTTAAGACAAACTATAACTATTTTAAATTTATATAATCTACATACTAATTTGTCCTCCCTGGAATAACCAAATGCAAATATGAATTTCAACTGCATCTGGTAATTAAGAAAGTGGTTATTGACCAAAACATCTGGTTAAAAAGCCTAGGATTTCTACTTTTTGGCAGAGGATTCTTGTGGGTAGCTTTATTTAAAAAGAACAAGTGTATATGTCCATTCAAACCAAGAACATTCATGCTTCTTACATAGCCTGTGGAATGAATTCGCTTTTCTCCCGTGAGTTCAAGACTAACTCCATTGGAAGAACTCAGTCTATATATAGCTGTGCCAAAATTAAGGAAACCTGCCTCTCTGAAATTTTCATTGCTGCTTCTGTCGTTGTTCATTTGTCAGATATAAAATTTTATTATCTCAGGATGCAAAATTCAATAAAGTGCAAATCTATGTTAATGAAATGAATTGTGTATTCTTTTATGCACCTTTCTTCTTTTCTTTCCCTAGTTTTCATCTTGATAAGGTACATACTTAGGGCTTCCTTTCAATGGGTTTGCTGTATTGCACCAAAGCAAAGAACTCTGGGGAAGGAAAGGGAGGGAGGGAACTGGGGCTGGTACGTGGAAATGGGCCTAACAAGAGTGAGAATGTTTTGGAAACACGTCATGGGGAGATGAGGAATGCTATCCACATGTTAACAACTGTACTGTAAACCAATAATCCCCTCAAACAAAATATGTTTAATTATAATTTTGAGTGGCCTGGGAAGTGGCACTTTGTAAGTCCCAAATTCAATCCCTGACATCTCATGTGTTAGAGTGATACTCTGGTTCTGGTTCCGTATCTGTCTGTCTGTCTGTCTGTATACCTATCTACCTACCTACCTATCTCTCCACCCTTTCTTTCCATCATTAATAAACAAATCTAAAAATTATATTTTGTACAGTGCCCATACTGTATTTGCTAAAGTTATGTTTCACCTGTAAGTACAATGAAGTTTAAGTGCAAGCAGTTCCACCTTACTAAGCATGAACTTTTAGTGATGTGAAACTACTTTGCAAAACATTTTACTCTTGTCTGCAAATTGCATTAGCAATTCATGGGTACAACAAATAGCACTCAACGCTTTAACACCTAAAAGTCTAAGCTCGTCAAATTAAAAAAAAAAAGACTACAGGAAATAAGCAGTGACACACCTGGTTAAGTGCACACACTACAGTGCACAAGTACCTGGGTTCAAGCCCCTGGTCCCCACCTGCAGTGGGAAAGCTTCACAGCTGGTGAAGTAGAGCTGCAGGTCTCAGTCTCTCTCTCTATCTGTCTCTCGCTCTCTCTGTCTCTCTGTCTCCCTGTCTCCCTCTCTGTGTCTTCCCCTCCCCTCTCAATTTCTCTGTCTCTATCCAATAATAATAAATGAAAATTTTTATAGAAATGTACTGTAAAAGCTGGAAAACAGTACCAACCCATCCCATTATCTGGGGCCGTGTTTAGGGAATCTTTGGTTACCACATAGATATGATGGGTTTAGACCTCTAATAGATCCTTCTCCACCATAACTGGTCACTTGCATAAGGAACATCATCATAAACTCTTTTGTGGGCTTCTCCAGAACCTTGCCCTCAGTATAAAGCAGCATCGGTAGGGACTGACTGCCCCAGTCTTCAAAAGTAGGCTGAGTCATCCTGCTCAAGGAAAACTAGTCCTTAAATGAGGGCGGCCTAGAATGTTCCCAGTGGTGACCATGAATTGCAAGTTTAGAGTGACAGACTTGGAGGTTACACAGGCTTCTGTGATAAATGTGAATATATATGGGCCCTGGGTCAGATCTTGCCACTTTCAGCCACCAAGTTGTAAATGCTACTATGATTCCATCTTTCCCTGAGCAAATAACTTTACCAAGGTGTCCCGAAGTCTCACCTTTCCAGAACCCTACCCCACTAGAGAAAGATAGAAACAAGCTAGGGATATGGATTGACCTGCCACTGTCTATGCCCAGCAGAGAAGCAATTGCAGAAGACAACTCCCACCTTCTGTACCCCCAAAAGAATTTTGGTCCATATCCCCAAAAAGAGAAAGAAATATTAGGAGAAGATGACCACATGGCTCTGAACTCCAATTTCATCAAGACTCAGAGAGAGAAAAGGAAAAAATGGAAGGATATTCAGAAGTTGTAATAGGTGTAGATGTGATTTAGAATGGAAGAGAAGGCAGGGCCATGGAAAAGATGGACAAATATATACAAATACAGATAGTTATAGAAATAATAGTCAAACCATATGTGTGACATTAGGAGAACTATTGCAGCTTCCAATAAAGGGAATGAGAACACAGAGCTCTGGTGATGGGAACGGTGTGGAATTATACCCCTATTACCTCATAATTTTCTAAATCAATATTAAATCGCTTCTTCTAGCGTTTGCCATTAAATCACTATTAAAAAGAAATAAATTAATTTTAAAAATTGGGGGCTGGGCAGTAGTGCAGGGGGTTAAACGCATATGACCCTAAATGCAAGGACTAGCTTAAGAATCCTGGTTCGAACACCTGGCTCCCCACCTGCAGAGGGGATCACTTCACAAGTGATGAAACAGGTCTTCAGGTCTATCTTTCCTACCCCTCTCTGTCTTCCCCTCCTCTCTCAATTTCTCTCTGTCCTATCCAACAACAACAACAGTAACAACAAGGGCAACAAAATGGGGAAAATAGCCTCCAGGAGCAGTGGATTCATAGTGCAGGCACAGAGCCTCAGCGATAACCCTGGAGGCAGAGAGAGAGAGAGAAGAAAAGAAATCCAAACTGTTGGCTTCCCTTGAGATTTGCCACACATGAAAATCAGCTAGAGTTGAGTAGCAACTTGTTCCTTTATTTTTTTAATATTTCGTTTATTTATTTATGAGAGGTTATAGGAGGAAAAAAACAGACATCACTCTGGCAAATGTGCTGCCAGAAGATTGAACTCAGTACCTCATGCTTGAGAGTCCAACACTTCATCTACTGAGCCAACCTCCGGACCACACAACTTGTTCCTTTAAATGAAGCATTTATTTTCTGTTTTGTCATTGTTGTTACTATCCTTTCTTATCTCCATGTGTCGGTCTGCTTCTAAATTCTGCTTCTAAGACCCCTTCTGTTTCATTGGTTTAATCCCCCCCTGCTGAACACTGTATTCTATTTACATAACCACTGTTAACTAAGCACTACCCTGCCTCCAGGGCATTGGTTTAATCCTCACTGTTTTGCACGCTTTTTCCTTCTCCCTACCCTCTATCCTACGTACATCCTCTTCAGACCTGACTCTTCTGCCTCAGAATATATAAGGACAGGATTGTGATTAGAGATAGCTTAGATTGCGCTGCGTTCCACATGAATAAAGACTGAACTGCATACCACTCAGCCATGAGTCCCTGGTTGTCTCTCTCTACAGCCCATGAAGCCAGCCCGGCATCCATGGAACTCAGATTGTACTGTTTTTCTTATTGACATATAGTTTTTATTATTAATGATTTTAAAATATCATTAATTTTAAGATTTCAGGGATATAACTTCAGAGCCATACAGTCATACATGTGTGTAAGTCACTGCACTGTCTTCTCAATTCCTGTGCACACCTAATAACCACACTTTTAATCATTATTTTTAAATTGCAAAGTACTATTCCATTAACTATATATTCCATAGATTCTTTATCTAGTCATCTGCCGAGCATTTAAGTTGCTTTCATATTTTGGCTATTGTTAGTAGACCAGCCATGAATGGGGGTGGGGAGGGTATACAAATATCCCTTTAAATTAGTATTTTTGTGTCCCACTTCAAATTAGTATTTTCATCTACCTAAGAGTGGTATTGCTATATTATAAAATATTTCCATTTTTATTTGTTTAAGACTATTTATACTATTTTTCAGAAAGACTTCACCAGTTTGGATTCCCACCAACAGTGTAACAGAGTTCATTTTTCTCCACCTCCTCACTAACACTTATCATTCTCTGTTTTATTGTTGTAGGCCATATTCACAGGGGTGAGGTTCCATCTCATTGTAACTTTCATTTACAGTTCTCTAATGATAAGTAACAGTGGGACATTTTTTCACATGTCTGTGGACTATTCAGATCTTTTGCCCACTTTATTTGGGGTTTTTGCTCTTGTTGTTGGTGGTGAGCTATATGGTGTCTTTATTGATATATTTGACATCAACTCATGTCAGTTGTGTAATGTGTAAATATCTTCTCCCAATTAATGGGTTTCCTTTTTTAGTTTTCCCCATTTGTTTTTCACTTAATATTGGTTTTTTGTATTTTTGGTAAACTGTATTTATATGCTGGTGTTTCAAAAAGTATAGTTTTTACTTCTTTGAAATACATTACACCAACCCCACAAAAGCACCAATATTCTTCCACCCAAGTCCTTTGGACCACCTCCATTCCTGCAGAACCAATTGTCCCCCATAACCCTTCGCTAACTTCAGTTCTGCTGTCCAAGTCCATAGTCTTCATTTAGTTTATTTTCCTAGCTTTGTTTCTCCACTATGGGTGAGGTCATTCTATATTTTCATTTCATGTGAGCCCTTTAAGTATGTTTTGTAGGTCTGGTGCAGTATTGATGATTTCTACAAGCTATTGCTTATCTGAAAAGCTCTTTCTGCCTCCTTCAAAGCAGAATAAAGCATTCTTGAGTAGAGGCTTTTTTTATTCAGAACTTTGAATATACCCTGCCAGTCCCTTCTAACCTTTAGAGTTTTTTTTAAATTTTTATTTATTATTGTATAGGAACAAAGATAAGTTGTGAGGGAAAGAGGAGACAAAGAGGGAGAAAAGAGAAAGACACTGACAGCTCTACTTCATCATTCATGAAGCTTTCTCCCCTGCAGGGACTCTGAACTCAGATCCTTGTGCACTGTTGTGTGTGCACTTAACCAGGAGCACCACCATGTGGCCACATTTTTAGAATTTCTATTAAGAAGTAAGTTGCAAGGACCCAGGTTCAAGCCCCCAGTCCCCACTTGCAGGGGGGAAGCTTCACAAGTGGTAAAGCAGGGCTGCAAGTGTCTCTCTGTCTCTTTCCCTCTCTATCTACCCCTCCATTCTCAAGTTCTCTCTGCCTCTAGCTAATAAATAAATAAATAAAATCCTATGCTTACCCTGAACCTGTCCCTAATCCCTGACCCTGACCTTGACTCTGAACCACATCCTGACTATAATTCTATCATAGCCCAGACCCTGTCTTTAACTTCTAATTCTTTCTTATATTATTTTTCATTTATTTGTTGGGGGATTAATGTTTTACAGTCAACAGTAAATATAGTAGTTTGTACATGAATAGGATTTCTCAGTTTTCCACAACCCCCACTATGTCCTCTGTCATCATGTTCCAGGACCTGAACTCCCCCCACCCACCCCAGAATCTTTTTCTTTAGTGCAATACATCAAGTGTTGAACTGTTTTTTGTAGTTTTAGTTTTATTTATTCATTTTTTAAATTAATTTACTTATAGAATAAAAATAGAAAATATCGTCAAAACCTTAGACTAAGAGGGGTAAAATTCAACACATTTCCCATCACCAGAGTTCCATATCCCATCCCCTCCATTGGAAACTTTCCTATTCTTTATCTCTCTGGGAGCATGAACCTAGGGTCATTAAGGGGTGCAGAAGGTAAGAGGTCTGATTTCTGTAATTGCTTCTCCATTGAACATGGGCATTGACAGGTTGATCTATACTGCCAGCCTGTCCCTATCTTTCTGTAGGGCCAGGCTCTGGAGAGTTGGAGTTCCAAGGTACATTGGTGAGGTTGTCTGTCTGAGGGAGTCAAGTTGGCGTCATGGTAGCATCTGCAACTTGTTGTTTGGAACATGTATTCCTTTGCTTCCTCCTTTCTTGCAGAATTCAGTTCAGTAGTTATTATAAGGTAGGGTTGATTGTGGCAAATTCCTTTGGTTCTTGAATATTTGAGAAAACCTTTATTTCTCCCTCATATTTGAAGGATAATTTCGCAGGATATAAGAATTGTGGCTGGAATTCCCTCTCCTTTAGAACTTTGAATATGTCATTCCACTCTCTCCTTGCCTCTAGAGTTTGTAAGGAGAAATCTGATGAAAGTCTTATAGCTCTGCCTTTGTATGTAACTTCTTTCCTTTCCCTAGAAGCCAGCAAAATTTTTCTTTGTCTTTGACTTTTAAGAGCTTTACAATAATGTGCCTTAATGTTAGTCTTTTTGAATTTATAAATCTGGGTGATTTTTCTGCTTCTTGAATGAGAATATCCTGAGGGTTTCCTTAGTGAGGGAAGTTCTCAGCTAAAATTATTCTGAAAAATGGACTCTGGGCCTTTGCCCTTGTCCTCCTCCTCAAATATACCTATCACTCTTATATTTGATCTTTTGATGGAGTCTACAATTTCACAGAGAGTTGCTTCAGTCTTTCTGAACCATCCCCCCACTTTCTCTCTCTCATCTTTGAATTGAAAGAGTGGGCTAGCTGTATCTTCTATATTGGAGAATATTTTTTCTGAATGAGAGATTCTACTTATTTAGCCTTTTACTTTGGCATGGATTGCAGTTAGAGTGTCTTTTACTCCCAGGAGTTGTGCTTGAAATTTTTCTTTCATACTTCCTAACTGCTTAGCTAGGAAGTTAGTTAGGAATTCTGACTGAAGTTCTTCTTTTAAGATTTGAAGATTCTTAGTGAACTCTGCTGTAAGGAAATTGTGAGGATGTGGTTGAGCTTGGCAGGGCTCGACTTGAGGGGACATCCATCCTCTCATCTTATCAGACTCTCTGCCTCACAAAGCACCCTGCATTCCTGATACTATGGCCTGCTCCCTTATTATCTACATAATCATTGTTTTGCCTGAAAAATCCCCACCCATTCCATTCCTTTGATCTATTTTCTTTCTACCCTAAAGATCTTCCCTGCCTGCAAGGTATTATTAATCCTACCAGTTAAAACCTTTGCAACAGTTGCTAAGGAAGTTCCTACCATTTCCGGTTCCTCTTTTCCTTTTTCCACCCCTTTCCTAACCATTTCCATTTCCGACTTGCCACTTCCGGGTCTGCCTTTTAAAAGCCTTGGCTCTCTGATCAATAAAGAATCAAATTGCCTCGCCACCAGGAGTCTGTTCCTGAGTCATCTCTCTCGTGCCGCTGAGTGAGTAGCAACCCAGGCTGGCTCTGGTCGTGTTCTCTCCAACCCAGAGAGTACACGCCCTGGAAGAGGCAACCACACACTAGTCTGGCACTTTGCATGAGCGAACATGCAGATGGGCTGAAAGTGTTGTCTGGGAAAATGGTGTTAGAGTTGGGAATAAGACTAGAAAGATGGATCAGGGCAGAGAATAGCTCCCAAATATCAGGAAAGTATATAAAAACCATTAACTGTAAACCCCATCAATCTGACCTACGGCCCATGTCCATTCATATTTACCACAGGATGTAGCCTCTGGATCCCTGGAGGTCTGAGCTCGCATTCCATGGTCATAACTAGGAACATTCTAGGCTGCATTCACTTCAGGACCAGCCTTCCTTGAATAGCAGAGTACATTGACCCTCACCCCCCTTTGGAGAGTGGTACAGTTTCTACCATTGTTGTTCTACATTGAGGACAAGGTCTTATAGAGGCCCACAAGAGGGTTTATGGTGTTTTTCCTGATGAAGATCACCAGTGATGTGGAAAGAGAAATCTGTTAGAGGTCTAGGTCCATCATATCTGTCGGAACCCTAGGGTTCCCTGATTAAGGCCCCAGATGATATAGTGACCTGATAGTGACCAAAAGGGCCATCATTAAATTGTGCTGGTCTGCAAAGAGGCTTTCATGTCTGAGGCTCCAAAGTCCCAGGTTTAATCCCTCAAACCACCATAAACCAAAGCTGAGCAGTCCTTTAAAAAAAAAAAATATATATATATATATATATATATATATATATATATATATATATGTATGTATTAATCTCTGCCCTGATCCAGCTTTCTGGTCCTAATCCCAACTCTGACACTATCCTCCCAGAAAATAATTTTAGCCCACCTACACATTAGCTGTCTATCCCAGGCAAAAATTAATAAAGTCACAGGCCCATCAGAATATAGCTAAAATAGACTTCCTAGATTTGTCCAACATGAAGACCTCAAATCTCATCTGCTCTATTCTTACCTTTAGGCTTCTGGTTATTAAACGATATATATATATTTTTTTTTTTGCTTTATACATTAATGCTTCTCAGCCACCAAGTTACAGATGCTACCATGACACCAATCTGACTTTCCTGGGTAGATGACCTCATCAATGTGTCCTAGAATCCCACCTCCCCAGAGCCCTACCCCACTAGGGAAAGATAGAAACAGGCTTGGGGTATGGACCCACCTGCCAATGTCCATGTCCAGTGGAGAAGCAATTACAGAAGCCAGACCTTCCACCTTCTGCACCCCATAATGATCCTGACTTCATACTGCCAGAGGGATAAAGAATAGGGAAGCTTCCAGTGGAGGGGATATGGTACTCTGGTGGTGGGAATTGTATGCAACTGTACCTCTCTTATCCCAAAATCTTGTCGATCATTATTAAATCACTAATAAAATAAATTTTAAAAATAAAATAATAATACAAAAATGTCCACTGTGATCACTACTACTCACTATAGTTTTAGAAATCCCAGCAAAAATAGACAAGAAAAGTATAATATATAAAATAATCTAAATTGGAAAGAAGTAAAACTACCACTATGTGCTGATGATATGAAAATATACATTGAAAATACTAAAAATTACAGCAAACAAATTAAAAGAAGTAAACACAAGAAAGTAGAAATCTATAAAGTCATTGTGAAAAATTACGTTGCATTTCTACACTCAAATAATGAATTATCAGAAAGAGATAATAAACATAATCCCATTTGAACCAAAATGATCAACCAGAGGAGGGCCTCCTCTGATGAACACAAGAGATTCACTGAATGATTTTTGGAAGGAAATATATTTATTTTTAAAAAATTCTGGCACAGCGCAAGGTGGAGTATGCTGGAAACGGTGGAGCCCAGGCCGTCACCAGCGCTACCAGCCTTTCACCTCTGCCACTGCCTACACACCACCTGCCGCCTCACTCTGCGCCTCCACGGCCAAGAGCACCCACCAGGCTCTTGTCTCCAGAAATGGCCGCCCTGCCCCTGCCCCTGCCCCTGCTGCTGCCTCCTGGGGACCCCTCGCCGCCACTGAGGCACGAGCCAAGATGGCGGCGGCTTCGGCTGCATGAGGAAGACAGAAGAGGCGGGGCTGAGGCCAGGGAGCCATGAATAGCCATGAAGCAGTAAGAGAGTCATAGAGGCCATATGGAAATGAAGACAATGGTTGAATTTGAGACCTATCAAGAGAAACACCTCAACATGGGAAAAGGGGTACTGTTAGTTGGGGTGGTGGCACACCTAGTTGACACACATGGTACAGTGCACAAGGTTCAGATGGATTCAAGGCCCCAGTCCCCACTTGGGGTGGGAAAACTTTGCTAGTGGTGAAGCAATGTTGCAGATGTCTCTCTGGCTCTCTTCCTCTCTCTCTTTTTAAATTTTTTATTAGCAATTAAATACTGATTTACAACTTTACATGTCAAGAGAGGTAAAATTCCACACTGTTCCCACCACCAGAGTCCAGAATCCTGAGTCCCTCCGATGCAAACCACCACAGTTCTCCCAAGGTTGCAGACATGGGTTAGCTGTCATCTCCACAACTATCTATCTACATTTGTACATAATTGCGTTATTTTTCTTCCAGGTTCAATTCTCTCTTCCCCTCCAAGCTACACATAACTCTATTGCTTCATACAAATATCTCTCCCCTATTTGTGTTCTCTCTCTGTCTCTGTCTCTCGGTCTCTCTCTCTCGGAACTGATGGAGCTGAAATTCAGGGCACTCTTACCCTCTTTCTCCTATCACTTCTCCCTCCCTCACTGGGAGTATGGATCAAAGTTGTTTTGGGGGTGTAGAAGTTAGGAGTGCTGGCTTCTGTGATTGCTTCTCTGCTGGATTTGGGTGTTGGCAGACTGATCCATACTCTCAGCCTATTTCTGTCTTTCCCTAGTGGAGTAGAGATCTGAGAGGTGAAGTTCCAGGACACACTAGTGAGGTCATCTGCCCAGAGAAGTCAGGGTGGAATCATGGTAGCATCTACAACTTGGTATCTGGAAGGTAGAAGAACATAAAGTGTCTCTCTTCCTCTCTATCACTCCCTTCCCTCTCGATTTCTGGCTGTCTCTATCCAATAAATAAATAAAGATATATTTTTTTAAATGTTGGGATTCCCAGTGGGAGGGAATTCATTGGTAGAAAAAGGAAGTTTTTGCCAAGCCCTGAGCTCTGAGACTCTGCAAGCCTGCTGGTACAGGGTCAAGGAAAGACACAGGTGGCTTTAATATTAAACCCAATCTCATAGGGGAGAGGCAAGTCACAGCTAGGCAGTCATTGGCCACTACACCAAACTGGGAACAAAGACAAAGAATGCCATACCTAACTGCAGAACTGAAAGAAGGAACTTCTACTGACAGAGGCCACAAGCCTATGCATTCCCCGACTAGGTAAGCAGTGTTTCCCCAGTCACAGTCTCATGACATCAGGTTTCTAGACTTCACTTCTCAGGCCCCTCTTACATCCTTGACCTGGCTTACATTCAGCTGACTCCTGGCAACAGTCCCACTGTGGGAGATGACTAATGTGGACTGAGTCTTGCAGTTCCTTCTTCCCACAGCACATGCGCACAGAGTTCAGAGGAGTAATAGTGTTGGAGACAGTGAGTTGTGAGTGGCGGAGACAGCATAAGGGTTATACAAAGAGACTCTCATGCCTGGGCTCCAAGATCTCAGATTCAATCCCCAAATTACCATAAACCAGAAATGAGCAGTGCTCTGGTTACAAAAAAAAAAAAAATCAACACAGATAGTGATTTGTTGTTGCTCTGTGCTTACTAGAGGAGGAGTAACCCCAGCAGCCTACTAGTCACTTTGTTCAGGAGAGTCCATTAGGTCAGCCCTCTTAGGGGATGTGGTTTCCTGCAGTTGCATTTTGCGGCCATGAAGAGACTGGAGCCTATCAAACCTCATTCCCATTGCCCAATTCAAATCAGACCATCTGACATCCTTCGTAATGCTTCTGGAGACTAGTTGGCTTTTCTGCCAGAGTATGATCTGCCAGAAGTCCTGTGGAGTAAAACCACAGCTTCTGAATGCATCAGCTTCTACACCAAACCACCTGCTACCACGGGAGGATAAGTGGCTAAACCTCTTAGACAGTGTAGCCTTCCTATAGCTCCACCCCAAGGCTCCTGAGCCACTCAGATCTCCAGACCTTCTGCTTTGTTGAGATAACTACAGGTAGAGTGAATCATGACCGGGGTCAGCTAATCTATGACAGGGTAGTCTATCTGCAAGCCTACTGTGCTATGGAGGTAGGCACATTGGCAATGTAACCGACCACACCCCTGAAAGGGTGTGGTTTACCTTCAATATACCCTGCAGAGACAGGAGCAAGTCACAGCGCTAACACAGACTGTTAGGACTGCTGCCTGTCCAATAGCATGATGGAGAAGTTGTAGCGGCCATACTTTTGAGGCACAGCAGCCTGTCTATGGCTCTGACCACTCACCATTACAGTAGGAGCCTGCAAAGACTAAATGGGTACTTTCAGGATTTGGTGAAGTTCCATTAGATCAGTGGTCCACCCACCTCATGTCAGTAAATTGACCTGGAGCTTGCCACTTACATGGCCTTCATGTACTAACACCAACTTCAAGCCCAAAGTCAGTCTGCTTGTGCATGGGAAATCAGCATGCTTTTTCCTGCCTTTCTGATCCACCCCCATTTGGTTATCATGGTCCTACTGACAGAATTTGCAGCTACAGTCTGACATCCCCACCCTAGACTGAACCACTTTTGCCAGGAATCCTCTGTGAGTTTTGAAGGCTCCTATGGTTTCTTCTGCCAACTAGAGTTTTTGGTCTTGCTGTGGCTATAGCAGCAATTTCCTCCTGGCTAGCACACCACCATAGGTAGGATCTATAGACAAAGTCCCTTTACCTCCAGCTTGACAGCTGCTCCCTGGTCTTTCCTGATTTTGTAGAAGGGTTCTTGTGTGCCTTTCTCTGGCCTTTAATACAGTATAGCCTCAGTCAAAACATGTCTTTGAGGTACTGTGGGGTAATTTCCTCTAACTTAGCTGCAGCTTTGCCTCAGCTAGACTAATTCAGTAGGAGACTCAAAAGAATGTCAAACTTCACATTTGGTGGATCCAGAAAGTGAAGAACAAAAGAAAGCCAAACTGGGTATAAGGAAGAAAAATAATAAAATCTAGAGTGTACAAAACGACATTGAAAGCAAACAAGTAAACAAACAAACAACAAAACAAAACAACAACAACAACAACAGTCAAACAGAGAGCTGGTTCTTTGAAATGGTAAACAAAGTTGGCAAGCCCCTAAGAAAAGTCATTAAGAAACAAGAGTGAAGACTTTTTTTATCCTTTTTAAAAAAATTATCTTTATTGGATAAAGACAGCCAGAAACTTAGAGGGTAGGGAAGATAGAGAGGGAGAGAGGAAGAGAGACACCTGCAGCACTGCTTCACCACTTGCAAAGCTTTCCCCCTGCAGGTGGGAACCAGGGGCTCAAACCTGTGTCCTTGAGCACTGTAACATGTGCGCTCAAGCAGGTGCGCCATCACCCGGCCCCGAGTGAAGACTTTTATAACTAGGTCTGTCAATTAAAAATGGAGAGATAAGAGAGATAATGTTACCATGGGGATTGAAAATCAAATGAGAGGGGCCAGGTGCAGGAGCACCTGGTTTAGTGCACACACTGCAGTGTGCAGGGGCCTGGATTCAAGCCCCCCAGTCCTCACTAGCATTGGGGAAGCTTCACAAGTGGTAAAACAGTGCTCCAGGTTTCTTTCCCCACTCCCCACCTCTTTATCTACTCTCCTCTCTCAATTTCTCTGCTTCTATTCAAAAACTAAATAAAAACCTAAGTAGATTTTTTAAATCATAGAGAAAAGCATAATAGATTAGTCTGAACAACTATATGCCATAAAAGGGGATTACTTAAAAGAAATAGAATATGTCAAGACCAAACCAAAAGGAAATGGAAAACATGAATAAAATAATTATGATTAAGGAAATTGACACAGTAATCAAAACTCTTCCCCATAACAAAAGAACAATACCAGACAGTTTTGCCAACAAGTTTTACCAAACTTTAATGGAAAATCTATAAAATATTCTATTCAAGCTCTTTCAATATATTGACGATAAGTAGGGGAGATAGCATAGTGGTTATGCAAAAAGACTTTCATGCCCAAGGCTCCAAAATATTGAAAATAAAGACTTAAAAGGGGGAGGGAGATAGCATAATGGCTATATGAATAGACTTTCTTGCCTGAGGCTCTGAAGTCTCAGGTTCAATCCCCTCACCGTCCCCCACACGAACATAAACCAGAGCTGAGCAAAGCTCTTGTTAAATAAAAGGAGGAGTTAAAAAAGAGGAGGAGTCTGGTTAGTTGCACACATTACAGTATGCAAGATTGAAGGGGAGGGTGACCACTGGGCTTCCCAGCTCAGCGGGGTGGAGGTGGGGGGGCGGGGTGGGTGGTTGGGATGGGACACAGTCTTTTGGTGGTGGGAATGGAGTTTATGTACACTCCTATTAAATTGTAGACATATAAATCACTAATTAATATGAGAGGGGAAAAATTGATCATATGTCTAGAACTTCTTAAAACACAGGCTATCTTTGATATGTTGATTCTCTCAAAAGCCTAGACTAGGGAGAACAGAAGCAACTGATAGCACAGCTATATACAAGATGCTGGGTATTATACCCCAAACCCTAACAAAGGGACTTTTCAAATAATATGATAATAACAATAACTATCCATTGTCTTCTTGAACCCTAAGACAGCAGGAACCTCACATTTCCACTATAGAGCCTATATTTCCCTCAGTCCTGGAACCTTAGGGTGGGGCCCACTTTCCTGCATGCTTCTCTCAATCCAAATCAAATAATATTGCATCCGCGGATCGCAACCCAATCAACGCAACGAGTGCCACCCCAGCATGCTTCACTTCAAACTGTGTCCAGAGACTTCAGGTGTGGGATGACAACCCTTCAGCTTCATCACTCGGGTGAGACCTTTCCTTTCATAGTATTCTCTAATTCCATTCCAGGTGTTCCACAGTAAAGTTCCTCAGTAAAGTCCCCAAACCTAGATATAGTCCAGGTCCCCTGAGATAGAGCGTATATTCACACATGCCCATAAGCTAGGGGAAAATATATACCTGAAAGCTGAAGTACACAAGAGCCTTCAGGGAATACCTCCCAACACTTCGTCTGCACTATTCCAGTCTTTAGGTCCATGGTAGTTCAACAATTTGTTTGGCTTTGTACGTTAACTCTCTTTTCAGCCACCAGGTTCCGGATGCCAGCAGAGTGCCGACCAGACTTCCCTGGACAGACGACCCCACCAGTGTGTACTGGAGCTCCACTTCCCCAGAGACCCACCCTGCTAGGGAAAGAGAGAGGCAGACTGGGAGTATGGATAGACCAGTCAACTCCAATGTTCAGCGGGGAAGCAATTACAGAAGCCAGACCTTCCACCCTCTGCAACCCACAACGACCCTGGGTCCATACTCCCAGAGGGATAGAGAATGGGAAAGCTATCAGGGGAGGGGATGGGATATGGAGATCAGGTGGTGGGAATTGTGTGGAACTGTACCCCTCTTATCCTATGGTTTTGTTAATGTCTCCTTTCTTAAATAAAAAAAGGAGGAGGAGGAGAAGAGGAAGAAGAAATATTTAATGGTGTTATCTATGAAGTTAACATCACTTTGATGCCAAAAGCTGACACAAAAAGAAAACTTCAGACCAATATCCCTGATGAACATAAATAAAGCTAAGGTCCTGAACAAAATCTTTGCGAAATGATGAAACTTTACCTTCAAAAGGTTGTCCATCATGACCAACAGGGTTTCATACCAGAAATGCAAGGTGGTTCAACATACATTATTGAACATATTGTTAGATACCATAGTAGCAACAAAGAAGAACAAACTTGAAAGATTTTCTTAATGCATGCAGTGAAATTTTAATAGTTCATTTATTTTTATTTTATTAATTTGTAGATAAAACTACTTTTATTAATGTCAAGGTAATAGTTTTCTAATTTATTGGCTTACACAGGTAGATTTTGTTTTCCCTCTTCTCTCTCCAGGTTCTGGAGCTCAGATCTGGAGTTCAGAGCCCTCTTGTCATCTTTTCCTAACATTTACCCCTTTAGGAGCATGGACCAAAATTCTTTATGGGGTGCAGAAGGTGGAAGATCTGGCTTCTGTAATTGCTTTTCCACTAGACATGGGTATTGGCAGGTCAATCCGTACCCCCATTTGTTTCTGTCTTTCCCTGGTGGGGTAGGGCTCTGGAAAGGTGAGGTTCCAGACACGTTGGTGAGATCATCTGCCCAGGGAGTTCAGGATAAAATCATAGTAGTATCCACAATTTGGTAGCTGAATAAGTAGTAAGATATAGACCAGGACAAAATGATTAATGAACAGGAACCATAAAGTAGAAACAAAGCAGATGAGAATAGTGATCTTAAGGTGGAAAGAAGTGAGGAACTCTGTTTTAGGTTTGTTCCTAGGGGCCCATGACTGGCAATTTCTGCTGGAGCTTGATAGCTAACATGCAGGTGGACTAAAAATATTATCTGGGAAAATGGTGTCAAAGTTGAGAAAGGACTAGAAAACTAAGGGCAGAGAGCAGCTCACAAACTTGAAGAAAATGTATAAAAGTGACTAGGTAGTGGCATATCTGGTTAGTTGCACACATTACAGTATGCAAGACTGAGTTGGAGCTCCTGATTCCTACCTGCAGATGGAAAGCTTCACAAGTGGTGAAGCAGATCTACAGGTGTCTCTCTGTCTCTATCCATCTCTATCTCCCCCTCTTCTCAACTTCTCTCTGTTTCTATCTAATAAATTTATTAATTAATTAAAAATAATATATGTAAAACTATTTACCAGGTTGGTCTGACCTGGGGCCCATATCTATTCATATTTTTGCACAAGAGTCTGTATAACTTCTGAGTCCCTGTCAGTCTTTGCAGTCCATGGTCATAGCTGGGAACATTCTAGGATGCACACAGAGAAAACTTTTGACAATATTTGATATCCTTCTGTGATTTAAACCCTTTAAAAATTAGAACTTAGGCAACATTCCTCAATTAGTATATGCTATATACAAAAAAAAAAGCCTTTTGGCAACATCATACTCAATACTAAGAAGTGGAAAGTTTCGCCTCTTATATCAGGAAAAACGTAATAATGTCCCACATACTCATTACTACTCAATATCATTCTGGAAGTTGAAAACATAGAGGGGGTGGGAGCCAAATCTAATTGTGAGAGAAAAAATAACTGTCTCTATTTGCAGATAACACAACAGTATACATAGAAAGTTTGCTTGAATCCCACATAAAAGACTTAGAAACAATTGGCAAGGAAGTGGGGTAAGGAGTGGTGCATCTGGTTAAGTGTACACATTACAGTGTGCAAGGACCCAGGTTCAAACCCCTGGTCCCCTCCTTCAGAAGCGGTGAAGCAGGACTGCAGGTGTCTCTCTCCCTATCTTCCCTCTCTCCCTATCTTCCACTCTCCTGTCAATTTCTCTCTGTCTCTATCCAATAATAAATAAATAAATAAATATATATATATATATATATATTTTAAAAAACAGTTGGCAATGAAGTAAGAAGCTGCAAAATTAATGTACAAAACCAGTGGTGTTCTCCTACACACACAGTAAGATAGAATAAGAAAGAGGAGAAGGAGGAGGGAAGAGAAGAAGAAGGAGAAGGAGAAAGGGAAGGGGAAAGGGTGAGGGGAAGGGGAGGGAAGGGGGAGAGAGAAGAAGAAGAGGAAATCAATTACGTTTACAATGCTATTAAAATAAATTAGGTGATCCAGTCTCTTGCCTTTATCCAGCTTTTGTAGTCCTTTCTTTATCTGAGAAGCTTAGACTTTCTCCCAGTTGTTAAAATGTTGAATGCCATTTGTTGTATTCAAATCAGTGTTAGGTTTATGAGGTCTGATCTCGAGTTAGGGAGTAAACACACCTAGGATTTTACTGTGGTCTAAGTTAATGTTAAGTTTTACTGCATTTACTTATCTGATGATTCTAGTAGAGGCTGTCATAGGGACAATAACTGTCCTTTAGTTGATATATTTTTAGTTGATATATATTTTTTTGCTAGTATATCTCTTGGCCAAGTGTATACAGTGTTTCTTTGAAAGATGATCAAGGGGTGACAATAATGCTGATGCTATCAGATGAGATTAGAAGATATATCTCTTTTGTGTAGTTAGTTGAACAGATAGAGTGTTTGAGAGGAGTAAAGTAGGAGTTATGAGAGTAGGATGTCTAGGCCTAAGTAGTAAATATTTGATTAGACAGTTTATGGTGCCTTCTGTAGGTCTTTCTACTTGCTTGCCAAGTTTATTGTGTCTAAGTCTAATCACAGAGGGCTAGCAAGAACTTTTACTTTGAGGTATAAAGTTGCCCCTGACTTATGGGTATGTGTATACATGTACCAGTCCCCTCAGCCCTAGCCTATATCTAGGGTCTGTAACTTTGAGTTAGGAAAGATCTCATCAGATTATTGGAGTTGGAGGTTGGAAACTCAGGCATGGCATCTCTGGATACAATCCAAAGCAAAGAGGCAGTGTGACAGCCGTATGTGGCATGGTGGCACTGGTTGCACTGATTAAACTGAGATCAGCAGAGGCAGTGTAACAGGGCAGGGGATCAAATATAAAGGCATCAAAAATATAAGCAAAGTCCCAGAGTTTCCAGGACTGAGAGAAATATGGATTTTGAAGAGAATGGGGAAGGTTCCTTGCAGTATTAGACTTAAGAAGGCAATAGATAATTATTATTATAATCAAGTTATTTGAGATCTTGGTTACTTTGAAAACTCACTTAATGATGGCCTTTGTGATCAATACCAGGCCACACCATCATCTGAGTCCCTAGTCAGGGAATACTTGGATTCCCCCCCCCCCCATACACAATATGGGCCTAAACCTCTAATAAATCCCTTTCTCCACCACTGGTCACTTACATCAGGAATGCCATCATATGCTTTCTTTAGGCTTCTTCAGGACAGTACCCTCACTATGAACTACCAATGGCAAGGACTGCCTCTCTCTCCAAAGGGAGGCTGGGTCATCCTACTCTGTCATTCAAGGAAAACTGGTCCCGAAATGAGTGCAGCCTAGAATGTTCCCAGCTGTGATCATGGACTGTAAGCTCAGACTGACAGGGACTCAGAGGTTATAAAGGCTCCTGTGCTAAATATGAATAAATATGGCCCTTGGGTAGATAGATATATAAATATAGTTATTTATTTATATATTTTCCGTAAGTTTGGGAGCTACTCTCTACCCTAATACAGCTTTCTAGCCATTTATTAACTTTGAAACTATCGTCCCAGACAATATTTTTAATCCAGCTGCATGCTAGCTATCAAGCTCAAGCAAAAATTACTAAAGTCATAGGTCCTGTGAAACTTATCTAAAATAGACTTCCTAGCTTCTCTGCACACTAAAATCCCTAATTTCATCTGCTCTACTCCTACATTTTTGGTTCCTGTTTATTAAGCACTTTGTTCTGTTTTATATCTTACCCCTTTCAGTCACCAAGTTGCAAACACTACTATAATTCCATCCTGAATTCCCTGTGAAAATGACCTCACCAATGTGTTGTGAAGCTCACCTTTCCAGAGCCCTACCCCACTAGAAAAAGAAAGAAACAGACTAGGGATATGGATCAACCTGCCAATGTCCATGACCATTGGAGAGGCAATTACAGAAGACAGAACTCCCACTTCCTGCACCCCCCAAAGAATTCTGGTTCACACCCCAGAGAGGAGGAAAAATGTTAGGGGGGGAAGACCAGAAGGCTCTGAACAACAAAATTCCATCCAGATCCAGAGAGTGAAGAGGAAGGAAAAGGAAGGACATTCAGAAGTAGCAATTGCTATAGGCATGATTTAGAATGGAAGAGAAGGCAAGACCATAGGGAAAAAATGGTCAAATATATATAAATATAGTTATAGAAGTAGTAGTCAAGGGAGGTCGGGCAGTAGCAGTGGGTTAAGCGCACATGGCGCAACGTGCAAGGACTGGTAAGGATCCTGGTTCGAACTTCCAGCTCACCACCTGCAGTAGGGGTCACTTCAAAAGCGGTAAAGCAGGTTTGCAGGTGTCTCTCTGTCTATCCCCCTCTCTGTCTCCCCTCCTCTCTCTATTTCTCTCTGTACTATCCAACAACAACAGCAATGACAACAATGATAATAATGAAAACAACAAGGATAACAACAAGAACGACAAAATCGGAAAAATGGCCTCCAGGAGCAGTGGATTCGTAGTGCAGGAACCAAGCCCCAGCAATAACCCTGGAAGCAAAAAGTAATAATACTACCAAAATAAGAAGTAGTAGTCAACCTATATCTGTGACACTGGGAGAACAAATGCAGCTTTCAATGGAAGGAAAGGGGACATGAACTCTGGTGGTCAGAATGGTGTGGAATTATACCCTCGTTATCTCATAATCTTGTAAATCAATATTAAATCACCAATAATAAAAAAATAAAATAAACAAGTAAGTATCTAAGAATAAATTCAGCAAAGGAGGTGAAAGACTTGTACATCCAAAATTATGACACACTATTAAAGGAATTAAAAGTAGCACAGAAAAAATGGAAACATAGTCCACATTTATGAATTGAAGGAATAAACATCATTAAAATGATGTATGTATATTCAATGCATTTTACACTAAATTCCACAGAATTTTTAAAAAATATTTTTATTCATTCCCTTTTTTGTTTCCCTTGTTGTTTTTTATTGTTGTAGTTATTATTGATATTGTTGTTGGATAGGACAGAGAGGAATAGAGAAAGGAGGGGAAGACAGAGAGGGGGAGAGAAAGATAGACACCTGAAGGTCTGCTTCACCGCTTGTGAAGTGACTCCCCTGCAGGTGGGGAGTCAGGGGCTTGAACCAGGATCCTTATGCTAGTCCTTGCGTTTTGTGCCACCTGCGCTTAACCCACTGTGCTACTGCCCTATTCCCTCCACAGAATTTTTTAAGGGAATAGAGCAAATGATATGCGGAACCAGAAACCACTTCAAGCCTTCTCAGGATTCTGAGAAAAAAAAATGGAGACATCATGTTTCCTAACTTCAGATTACACTGGTTTGAAATATTATAATAAGTAAAGCACTATAATAGTAAAAAAAAAAAAAAAAAAGTATGACACTGGAACAAAAAACAGACACACAGATCAATGGAATAAAATTGAGCATCCAGAAATGATCTCACATTTATTAACAGCCAATACATATGAACTAGTGTGTAGACCATTAAGTGGAAGAATCTATTCAGTAAATGATACTCAGGAAATTGGGTGGCAATATGCAAAAGAATGAAACAGGATGACAACATGCTTGAGTGCCCTTGCTTGAGTCAACTCCAGATGGATCAAAAACACAGAAACTAGAGCAGAAACCATCAAGTACATAGAAAAAAAACATTGGCAAAAGACTCAATGATTCTTTTTCAGAAACATCTTTGAAAACTAGAGCCCCTTGGGGTTCGGGCAGTAGCACAGCAGGTTAAGCGCAAGTGGCCCGTAAGCCCAAGGACCGGCGTAAGGATCCAGGTTCAAGCCCCTAGCTCCCTACCTGCAGGGAAGTTGCTTCACAGACGGTGAAGCAGGTCTGCAGGTGTCTGTCTTTTTCTCCCCCTTTTCCCCTCCTCTCTCCATTTCTCTCTGTCCTATCTAACAACGACGACATCAATAACTACAACAATAATAAAAAACAAGGACAACAAAAGGGAAAATAAATACATTTAAAAAACATAAAAAAGGATTAAATTTTTTTTTAAAGAAAGAAAAGAAAACTGAGCCCCACAGCAAGGAAAACAAAAGTAAATTTAAACCAATGGGACTAAATCAAACTAAAAGCTTCTGCGCAGTAGTAAGAACTTGAAAACAAAAAGTCACACTGTTGAATGGGAGAATATTTTACATGGCACATGTCAGAAAAGGTGTTAAAATTGAAATATATAAAAGGCTTACTAAAACTCTGCAAAAGAAAAAGCTCCATTAAAAAAAAGGAATTGGTGGGGGGCAGGTGGTGGCACAGCTAATTAAAAACACATTACAATGCTCAAAGACCCAGGTTCAAGCTCCTGGTCCCCACCTGCAAGGAAGCCTTCATGAGTGGTGAAGCAGGGCTGCAGGTGTCTCTCTATCTCTTTTCCTCTCTATCTTCCCTTTCCCTCTCGATTTCAACAACAATGAAAGCAAAAAATTAAAATAAGCCAACAGAACAACATCAAACTGGAGAGCTTCTGCATAAGAAAAGTAGCTGTCACCAAAACAGAAAGACACCATAGATAATGGGAGAAGATCTTTAACATTCCTAAAATCACATAAAATGCTATTGACGAAAATAAAGAGCTCAATAAACTCAAAAGCAAAAATCCAAACAACCCATTTTAAGATGTGGTGAGAGGGGGTCAGGCGGTAGTGCAGCAGGTTAAGTGCGTATGGCACAAAGTGCAAGGCCTGGCTCAAGGATCCCAGTTCGAGCCTCCAACTCCCCACCTGCAGAGTGTCTCTTCACAAGCGGTGAAGCAGGTCTGCACGTGTCGGTTTTTCTCTCCACCTTTCTGTCTCCCCTCCTCTCTCGATTTCTCTCTGTCGTATCCAACAACAACATCAATAAGAATAATAACCACAACAACGATAAAACAACAAGGGCAACAAAAAGGGAAAAAATGGCTTCCAGGAGCAGAGGATTCATGGTGCAGGAACCGAGCCCCAGCAATAACCCTGGAGGCAAAAAAAAAAAGTGGTGAGAACGTGAATAGAATTCTTTTTTTTAAATTTTATTTATAAAGAGGAAACACTGAAAAAAAACATAGGATAAGAGGGGTACAACTCCACATAATTCCCACCACCAGAACTCAGTATTCCATCTCCTCCCTTGATAGATTTCCGATTCTTTAACCCTCTGGGAGTATGGACCCAGGATCATTATGGGATACAGAAGGTGGAAGGTCTGGCTTCTGTAATTGCTTCCCCGCTGAACATGGGTGTTGGCATGTCAATCCATACTCCTAGCCTGTCTCTCTCTTTCCCTAGTGGGGCAGGGCTCTGCGGAAGAGGGGCTCCAGGACACATTGGTGGGGTCATCTGCCCAGGGAGGTCCGTTGGCATCATGGTAACAACTGGAACCTGGTGGCTGAAAAAAATGTTGTTGACTAATCATGAACCTAAAGGCAGGAATATTGCATATGAAGATTTGGGGTCCCCATTTTGAAGATTGCTAGTTACCAGTCCCTGTTCAGGCGCCATTATGCCGGGCTAGCTTCGCTAGGGAGATGGTCAGGGACTCATGGCTGAGTGGTAGAGTTGTACGCAGTTCAGAAGAGAAATCTAAGCTATCTCTAATCACAATCCTGTCCTTATATATCTTGAGATGGAAGTGTCAGGTCCGAAGAGGATGTACATGGGATAGGGGTTGGGGAGAAGGAAAAAGCGTGCAAAACAATGAGGATTAAACCAATGCCCTGGAGGCAGGGTGGTGCTTAGTTAACAGTGGTTATGTAAATAGAATACAGTGTTAAGCAGGGGGGATTAAACCAATGAAACAGAAGGGGTCTTAGAAGCAGAATTTAGAAGCAGACCAACAGCTAGTAAGCCTATTTTAGTTATATTTCAAAGGGCCCATGACTATACTAGTTTTTTCCTGAGCCTGATGCATATCAGGTCCACCTGATATGCAGGTGGACCCAAGTTATTGTCTGGGGAGATGATATCATGGCTGGAAAAAGGGCTAGAAACCTAGATCAGGAAAGAGAGTAGCTCCCAAATATGGGAGAGGTGTATAAATATTGTTGACTGCAGACCCCATTGATTTTATCTGGGACCCATATTCAGCTTAGGAGCCTATGTAACCTCTGCATCCCTGTACATCTGAGCTCACATTCTGTGGTCATGAGTAGGAATGTTCCAAGAGCCCCAATTTCAGGACCCTTCTTCCTCAGGTGGTAGATAGAGTATGTTATCCAGCCTCCTTTCAGAGGATGGAACATTCTCTACCATTGTTGACCCACATTGAGGGCAAGGTCCCATGGGGGCCCACAAAGGGGTCTATTGTGTTGTTCCTAATGGAGATGACCAGTGACAATAGAAATAGGGATCTATTTGAGGTCTAAGCCCATCATGAATAGAATTTTCTACAAAGAAGAGATCCAAAAAACCAACAGACTTATGTTAAAATGTTCAAAGTCACTGATTATCAGAGAAGTGCAAATAAAAACAATGAGATGCCACTTTACACCTGTGAGAATGTCATGCCTTAGAACAAAAACAGCAAATGTTAGTGAGGATGTGAGGAGGAAAAGACCCTTCTACACTGCTGGAGGTAATATAAATTGGTCCAATCCTTGTGTAAAACAGTCTGGAGAATTCTCAGAAAACTAGAAATAAATCTACCATATGATATAGTAATTTATCTGCTGGGGATTTACCCAAAGGAAGCAAAAGCACCTATCCGAAGAGATCTATGTACACCTATGTTCAAAACAGCACAATTTGTGACTACCCAAACTTGGAAGCAACCAGATGTCAAATAGCAAATGACTGACTAAGAAAGTTGTGGTATACTACTCGGCACTTAAAAGTAATGAAGTTATTTCCTTTGCCTCATCTTGGAAAGAACTTGGAGTGAACAACAAATGAGTGACTAAGGAAGTTGTGGTATACTACTCAGCATTTAAAAGTAATAAAGTTACTTCCTTTGCCTCATCTTGGATGGAACTTGGAGTGAACAATCCAGCAAGAGAAGAACAAATATCTTGCTTATAGGTGGAATTTAAGAAACAAGTATAGAGGGGACCAGGCCGGCTGGAGCCGGGGGTTGGGGTTGGGGGTTGGGGGTGGGGGTGTGTGTGAGGCCGAAGCAGCGGCAGAGGCAATGGCTCCGCAGGCTGGTTCAGGCTTCAGGGGGCCAGCCGCCGCCATGATCCTGCTGGAGGTGAACACTGCATCATTGAGGAGACGCTAGAGCTCAAGCTCAAGAACGCAGTAGCCAAAAAGAAACCAGAAGCAGCAGAATTAACATTTGCAGATTTTGATGGAGTCCTCTATCATATTTCAAATCCTAATGGAGATTAAACAAAAGTGATGGTCAGTATTTCTGTGAAATTTTACAAGGAACTTCAGGCACATGGTGCTGATAAGTTACAATAGAGAGGGAGCCGCGCGGTAGCGCAGCGGGTTAGCACAGGTGGCACAAAGCCCAAGGACTGGAATAAGAATCCAGGTTCTAGCCCCCGGCTCCCTACCTACAAGAGAGTCGCTTCACAGGCAGTGAAGCAGGTCTGCAGGTGTCTATCTTTCTCTCCCCTTCTCTGTCTTCTCCTCCTCTTTCCATTTCTCTCTGTCCTATACAACAACAATGACATCAATAACAACAATAATAATAACTATTACAATAAAACAACAAGGGAAACAAAAGGGAAGATAAGTAAATGAATATATAAAAAAGTTATGATAGAGAGTGTACGGGAGTTTTTTGGTGAATCCAGAATCAGGTAACAATGTCTCTTTACATTACGACCTTGAAAATCTGCCTGCATCCAAGGATTCCATGGGCTGGTGTGTTGAGACGAAATTGTTTTGCCTCTGTCTTTGAGAAATACTTCCAGTTCCAAGGGCAAGGAAGACGAGAATAGGGCAGTTATCCATTATAGGGATGAAGAAACCATGTATGTTGAGTCTAAAAAGGACAGAGTCAGAGTCGTCATCAGCCCAGTGTTTAAGGATGACAATGATGTAGTCATCGGAAATGTGTTCATGCAGTTCAAAGAAGGATGCAGAGCCAGCCACACAGCCCCACAGATCCTTTTCAGCCACAGGGAACCTCCTCTGAAGCTGAAAGACACTGATGCCGCCATGGGTGACAGTATTGGCTACATCATCTTTGTGCTGTTCCCTCGCCACACCAATGCCAGTGAGACAACACCATCAGCCTGATTCACATGTTCCGGGACTACCTGCACTATCACATCAAGTGTTCAAAGGCCTGTATCCACACATGTATGCAGGCAAAAACCTCCAACTTCCTCAAGGTGCTGAATCGTGTACATCCAGATGCCGAGAAAAAAGAAATGAACACAGTCACGGGGAAGATGTTTTTATCCCGCTAGCTTCTTGAGAACAGGAAGAGGATGAACTGGCAATGGAAGTCTGGAACACTGGTTGCTGGAATTATCCAGCAGCTTTAGTAGTAGCTTTTAATGTCACACCTCTTCAGGTACTTAAGGGATTCTGTTTTGGCTCCATTTTGTACACGTTTGGAAAATAATCTGAAAAAGAAAAAAGATTTGTAGCTTGCAAGAACTTCATAGTTCCAGGAAAAGAAAACAAGAATTCCACTTGATCAACTTAATTCCTTTTCTTTATCTTCCTTCCCTCTCTTCCCTTCCCTTCCACCTCTTTTCCAAGCTGTTTTTCTTTGCAGTATGTTACTGGTAATGAGTGGCAGGGCTATATAATCTTAACTCGTTTTCTCTTAAGTATTTGAGTTAAAACTCCTGTATCTAAAGAAATATAGTTGGGAACATTAATAAAGAAAATCTTTCTATCTTAAAAAAAGAAGAAGAAGAAGAAGAAGAAGAAGGAGAAGGAGAAGGAGAAGGAGAAGGAGAAGGAGAAGGCGAAAGAGAAGGGGAAGGGGAAGGGGAAGAGGAAGAAGGAGGAGGAGGGGCCAGGCCTTAAAGCTCTTGGTTGAGTGTAATGTTACACTGTGTGAGGATCCTGGTTCAAGCCCCTGGCCCCACCTGCAGGGAAAAGCTTCACAAGTGGTAAAGCAGTTGTCTCTCTCCCCCTTTCTCTCTCCCTCTTCCCTCTCAATTTCTGTCTGCCTCTATACAATAAATAAAATTAATAAAGAAAACATAAAAAAGAAATACTGTTTTTAAAAAGAAACCAGAACAGAAAGGGAAAATACAAGTGAAAATCGACTTGTTTTGGTGTATTCCATCCAAACAAAGGACTCTGGGAATGCAGGGGAAGGAAAGGTGTGGTGATGGTGGGGTGGGAGGTTGTGAGGGTTTTGGGTCATGGTATCTGATGGTGGGAATGGATATTAATTGGGGGTTAGAGTATTTTACAGACACTTATCACACAGAGATGAGAAATTTTAGCCATCTGTCAATAGTTGTATTGTAACCCATTGAAACTCCAATAAAATTATTTTTAAAAATAGAGAATTTCGTTTTTTTTAATTTTTTATTATCTTTATTTATTTATTGGATAGAGAAAGCCAGAAATCGAGAGGGGGAGGGAAGACAGAAAGGGAGAGAGACAGAGTATCACCTGCAACACTGCTTCACCACTCACAAAACATTCCCCCTGCAGGTGGGGACCAGGGACTCGAACCCGTGTCCTTGTGCATTGTAGCATATGCACTCAACCAAATGCGCCACTACCTAGTTCCATAAAATTTTCTCTTTATAAAACTATTTTTATTTGTGATTAATATTGATTTACAAGTTTGTCCCACATCACACCCACCACTAAATTTCTATGTCTTCACCCTCCCAACAATAACCACCCTGTTTTTCACAAAGTCTTAGAGACAGGTTTTTCTTTTAATAATTGAATAATGATTTAAAAGATTGTAAGATAACAGGAGTGCAATTCCATATAGTTCCCACCACCAGAATTCCATGTCCTATCCCTTCAATTGGAAGCTTCCCTATTATTTATACTTCTGGGAGAATGGACCAGAGTTCTTTTTTTTTTTTTTTTAGGGGCCAGAATTCTTTATGGAGTACAGAAGGTGGAAGATTTGGCTTACAGTTGCTTCTCTTGTGGATGTGGATGGGATGTTGGCAAGTCTATCCATACCTTCCCAGTCTGTTTCTTTTTTTCTTTTCTTTTCTCTTCTCTTCTTTTCTTCTTAGTTCTAGTCTGTCAGTACTTTTTTTTTTTTTTTTAGCTATTGTCCTTAGATAAAATAGAGTTGCAACTTTAGGGGGCAGTGTTCTTTTTTATTAGTAATTTAATAATGAACAACAAGATTATAAGATAACAGGGGAACAATTCCATGCAGTTCCCACCACCAGAGTTCCATGTCGCATTTCCTCCATTGGAAGTTCCCCTATTCTTTATTGCTCTAGGAGTATGGACCAAAATTTTATGGGGTGCAGAAGGTGGAAGGTCTGGCTTCTGTAACTGATTCTCTGCTGGACATGGGCATTGGTAGGTAAATCCATACCCCCAGCTTGTTTCTATCTTTTCCTAGTGGTGTATGGCTCTGGAAAGGTGAAGTTCTGGGACACATTGATGAGGTCGTCTGCCTGGGAAGGTCATAATGGTGTCACAGTAGCATCTGCAACTTGGTGGCTGAAACACAGTACTATATAAAGCAAATTGTCCAATAAACAGGAACACAAAGGTAGGAATAGAGCAAATGAAACTAGGGATCTTCATGTGGAACGAAACTAGGAAGTCTATTTTAGGTATGTTCCATGTGGTCTATGACTTTAGTAATTTTTTGCCTGAGCCTAAAAGCTAACATGCAAGTGGACTAAAATTATTGTCTGGGGAGATGATGTGAGAGTTGAGACTAGGACTACAAAGCTGTATTAGGGCAGAGAGTAACTTTCAAATATGAGGAAAATATATAAATACCGTTAGCTGTTAAACGCATCCATCTGATCTAGGGCCCATGTCTATTCCTGTTTAGCACAGGAGTCTGTGTAACCTCTGAGTCTCTGTTAGACTGAGCTTACAGTCCATGATCACAGCTAGGAACATTCTAGGCTGTACTCATTTTTTTCAATTTCTTTATTGGGGGATTAATGATTTACAGTCAACAGTAAAAAGCAATAGTTTGTACATGTGTAACATTTCTGTTTTCCACATTTCCATTCAACCCCCACTAGGTCTTCCTCTGCCATCTTGTTCCAGGACCTGAACCCTCCCCCCACACCCCCATTACTATTGCTTTGATGCAATACACTGCACTCATTTTAGGAACAGTCTAGCTAGGAACATTCTAGACTGCACTCATTTCAGGACCCATCTGCCTCGAGTTGCACAGCAGGCTGACTCAGCCTCCCTTTGAGAATGTGGCAGCTATTGCTACTATTGCTGCTCTACAGTGAGAGCAAAGTCCTGGAGAGGCCCACAAGAGGGCTTATGATGATATTCCTGATGGAAGTGGCCAGTGACAGTGGAGAGAGTGGACTGTCAGAGGACTAGGCCTATCATATCTTTGTGGGAATCCAAGGATTCCCTGACTAGTGGTGCCCCAGATGATGGGGTAGCCTGGTATTGACCAAAAAGGCAATCACTAAATTGTGCCAATGTCTTTCCCTTATTCAGCTTTTGTAGTCCTTACTTTATCTGACAAGGTTAGACTCAAAGTGGTTGAGAGAAGTGAGATAGGAAGTAGGAGAGGAGGGTTTTTATGCCTAAGTAGTATTTGATTAGGTACTTTATGGTATCTTCTTTAGGTCTTTTCATACTTGCTTACTGTACTTATTGAATCTAAGTCTACTCACAGCAGACTTCTGAGCACTTTTACTTTGAAGTATGTATTTTCCCCTAACCTATGGATACATATGCACATCTACCCTGTCACTTGGGTCCTGGTCTATATCTAGGGTTTGTAACTTTGTTAGGGAGTGTGCCATTTGAAATGGAACCAGGGAGTTCCATGTGTTAGGAAAGGTTTCACCAGATTATTGGTGTTGGAGGGTTGACACCTCAGGTTTGACGACAGACAGGTTTTTACTTCTGTTTTGTTTTTGTTTTGCAAGTTCTTGTACTTCATTTCTCTAGATTTCACATATGAGTGAAAATACCCAGTAGGTATCCTTTAAATATTTAATTAAGCACAGTCTCCAGTTTCATTGATTTTGTCCCAAAGGACACAATATCATCTTTTTGGTAGCATACTAGTATTTCATGGAGTATATATCCCATAACTTTTTTTTCATTTTTTATATTAAAGTGTATAGTTCCACACCACACCCACCTCCAAAGTTCTGTGTTCCCAACCTTCTACCTCCCAAAGATAACCATCACAGTTTTCACAAACCATATATATATTAGAGTGGTGTATAGGGCAATGTGAAAGCATGGTAGAGCATAGGGGAACTCCCCCTCCTAAAGATGGAGGTCTGAAAAGACACCCCACCTGTTGGCCTCTCCCTTTCAGGGATGGAACTTGGAGGGAAAAGCTTTCCTGACACAGTTTCCCCTTGTCAGTCTCCCAGGCTTCACAAAGGCCTACACCCCCTAACACTTAACTTATTCCCTTGCTACAAACCAAATGGTTGCCTACTTGAAAATTCACTTAAAGTTCACTCTAAGTTCACCATCTTTTGATCACATACAAACTACAAACTATACTCCATCACCCTGCCTTGTCAGAAATACAATATTAAGATCCACACACCATTTCCTCATTCTTTGATCACTACTCCTTACATCACTATTCTGCTCTTCTCTGTTTACCTTACCCTGCTGGTTTAACTACCATGTTTTTCTTAATACCTTTAGTTAACTAGCATTCTTGCCTCATAGTAACTAATCACTGAACTTTCCACTACCCCTATCAATTCTTGTCATTCCTTAGATCCCCCACCATAAGAGTACTGACCTTTTGGAAACCCATCATCATTGACATATGTGAAAAATGTTATTTGTTCCATTCTGATATATAAACCCTGTCTTTTCTTAATAAAGCAGATTGTTTATACCTGAATTTTCCCCCTGGCCATCCTTCTGTTTGCACTGTCTCTTGAGCTGGGACAGGGAAGCCAATAGCTTACATCCGGTTGCGAGGCCACCCATGTGAGCGCCAGCAGTGGTGCACCAGATTAAACACTAGCACATATAGTACCAAGCGCAAGCATCTGGGTTCAAGCCCCAAGCTCTCCACATACAGAGGGAATGCTTCACAAGTGATGAAGCAGGTTTGCAGGTGTCTATCTTTCTCTCCCCCGCCTCTCTCAATTTCTCTCTGTCCTATCCAATAAAATGGAAAAATGGCCACCAGGCACAGTGGATTCCTAGTGTGGGCACTGAGCTGCAGCAATAACCCTGGAGGGAGGGAGGGAGGGAGGGAAGGCGGGAAGGTGGTAGGGGGAGAGAGAGAGACAGAGAGAGAGAGATAGTTTTATTTCTAAATTTGATAGACAGAGAGAAATTGAGAGGGGGAGGGAAGGAGAAATAGAAAGAAAGAGAGAAATGGTAGAGACTTCCATTCTCCAAAGGGAGGTTGGATAACATACTCTACCTTCCTGCTGAGGAAGATGGGTCCTGAAATTAGTGCAAACTGGAACATTCCTAGTCATGACCACATAATGTGAACTCAGACTTACAGGGATGCAGATGTTACATAGGTTCCTGTGCTGAATATGGGCCCCAGATCAAAACAATGGGGTTTACAGTTAACAATATTTATATACTTTTCCCATATTTGGGAGCTGTTCTCTTCCCTGATCCTACTTTCTAGTCCTTTTTACAACTGTGACACCATTTCCCCAGACAATAACTTGGGTCCACCTGCATATTAGCTGTCAGACTCAGGCAAAAACTAGTTAAGTCATGGGCTCTCTGGAATATAACTAAAATAGACCTACTAGCTTTTTCCAAAATGGAGAACCCAAATCTTCATCTGCAATATTCTTGCCTTTAGGTTCATGATTAGTCAACAATTTGTTCTGCTTTATATCCTGACTCTTTTTCAGCCACCAGGTTTCAGATGCTACCATGATGTCAACCTGAATTCCCTGGACAGATGACCTCACCAGTGTGTCCCAGAACACCACCTCCTTGGAGCCCTCCCCCTCTAGGGAAAGAGAGAGACAGGCTGGGAGTATGGATCGACCTGCCAAAGCCCATGTTCGTCAAGGAAACAATTACAGAAACCAGACCTTCCACCTTCTGCACCCCATAATGATCCTTGCTGGTGCTCACATGGAGTGGCTCCAATGGGGGGGGTAAACCTCCAACCCTCCCTCACCATCTCTAGTGGATGCGTGAATTAGAAAGAGACATTGGGAGACATTCTGGTACAAACATCTGTTTATCTGAAGATGGGTACAGGATTTTATACTGAGTTAAACAAAGAACATTTTTCACATATGTCAGAAATTGCAGGTTTCTTAAAGGTCAGCTTGCCCTCATGGTAGGGGGTTGGTATGACAAGAATTGATGAGATATATAAAGGTCAAGACAATTAGTTTCCATGATGCAGGCAACTTAATTATCCAAAGGTATTTGAGAAAAGCATAGGGGTTAAACCAGTAAGGTGAGGTAGAGAAGAAGAAAAACAAAGCTTGGTGTAAATCACAGATATCAAAAGGCACAAGGAAATAGAATATGGGGTCTCACTGCCGGGGTGCTGGCAGGGGTGTATGATAGAGTGTGTTCTCCTATATGATCAAAAGGTGAAGTTATAGTGGATGTGTGAACTTTGAATAACTATCATGAACTTTGAGTGAACCCTCAAGCAGGCATCCATTTGGCCTGCTAGCAGGGGGAACTGAGTGTGAGAGGCTTGTAGGCTTTCTGTGGGCTTGAAAGACTAACAAGGAGAAACTGAGTCTGGGAGACTTTTCCATCTTGGCTCATCTCTATAAGGAGAGAGGCTAACAAGTGAGGTGTCTTTCCAGAACTCCATCCAAGGATGGGAGAGCTCCCCTAAGCTCTACCAAGATTTCACATAGTTCCACAGATCCTGGGTCCATACTCCCAGAGGGATAAAGAATAGGAAAGCTTCCAATGGAGGGGATGGGATGTAGAACTCTGGTGGTGGGAATTGTGTGGAATTATACCCCTCTTTTCCTACAGTCTTGACAATTATTATTAAATCAACAAAAAAAAAATTTCTGCCAACATTTTCCTCTAAGTATTTGGTAGTTTCTGACCTAACATCCACGTCCTCGATTCACATGGAGTTTGCTTTTGTGTGTGGTGAAAAGTAGTGCTTCAGTTTCATTCTTCTGCAATATTCAATCCAATTCTCCCCAAACCATTTGGTGAAGAGTCTCTCCTTTCCCCATAATAGTTTGAGTCTCCTTGTCAAAAATTTGATATCCATAAGTATGGGGGCTTACTTCTGGGCTCTCAATACAATTCCACTGGCCAGTGTGTCTATTTTTGTTCCAGTACAAGGCAGTTTTGATTACACTGTAGTTGACTGTGGAGCAGGGCTCTGGAGAAGTTGGGTTCCAAGACACACTAGTAAGGTTGTCTGTCCAGGGAAGTCAAGGTGGTGTCATGGTAGCATCTGCAACTTGGTGGCTGAAAAGAATTAAGATCTAAAGCAGAACAAATGGTTTAATAATCTCATATCCTCAAGTCTGAAAAGATACTTTTTTGTGATTTCAGTATTCACATACTTACTGAGGCTGTCTTTGTTTCCAACATAGTGTCATACCTTTTAAAGATTCCTTCTACGCTTAGGAAGAATGTGTATTCATTTGGGGGTGAGGAATGAAATGTTCTGTGTACATATTGTCTATGACTTCATTTATAGTCCCTATTTCCTTGTGATTTTTTTTCCTGATGATCTGTCTCTTGCCATGAATCATATGTAAAGATCCCCTACTATGATTGTGCTCCTGCCAATATCTCGCTTGAGGTAATTTGGTTACTTGTTTTAAATATTTGGATACAGCCATATTTGGAACAAATATAATATTTATGATGTCTTCTTTTTGGACTGATCTTCTGACAAATATGTAGTGTCCACCTGTGTCTGTTATTTCCTTTTTTGCCTGAAGGAGTCTTTTATCTTTTATCTTTAATCTGCTAACAGAATGGCTGTTCCTGCCCTTTTTCTGCATTATTGCTTGGAACACCTTGCTCCAGCCTATAACTTTGAGCTTCTGTTTGTCTTCCATTCAGGCGTGTGCTTCCAAGAAATAAAAAAAAAAAAAGATAGATCTTGCTTTTTAATATATTCAATCACTCTGAATCTTTTGATTAGTGAACTTAAGGTATTCACATTTAGGGTAATTGTTTACAGATGTGGTTTACTTATAGCCAATATTATTTCTGTGTTAAGGTTGTTGTATGTTATTGTTTATTCTTTTCCTGTATAATTCTGTCATTTTGTGCATAGTTTTCTATGATGTTCTTATCTACTGTCTATATGTTTCCTGTTGTATGCTTTGCATTGGGTTGTTCTAGCTCTCCCCCGCCAAGAAAATTGGATCAGTCCTGCTAATTTCGCGGGCCTGCTTGGCCCCGCCCCAAGGAACCCCGAGAGAGTTCCAGAGTTGGAGAGTTGGAGAGTTGCAGAGTAAGAGAGTGCTTGGCGCCGTCGCGGGGGAAAGAGGCAGCAGAGTTCTGTTTGGTGATTAGTTTGTCTTAGTTTATAAATCATTGTTCCTGAATAAAGAAATACAGCTTCCCTGCCCAGCCATACGTCTCTGGTCGTCTCTATTACCCGCCCGTGAAGCTAGCCCGGCCAGCTGGAGCCTCCGAATTTTAACAACAGTTTCCTATTTGATTCTGTTCTATACTTTATTTTGTTGTGTATAACTTATAATGTCTACAATAGTATTTTTATTTATTTCTATTACTGATTCAATAATAGTAAGATCACAGGGGTATAGGTCCACTGTGTGTATATACCACTTTCTTAGACACTCATCTGTTGTTGGACATTTGGATTGCTTCTCAGTTTGTGCTATTAAAAATTGTGCTGCTGGGAACATGGGTGTACACAGATCACTTTGGAGGGGTGTTTTTATTTCCTTAGGATATATTTCCAGAAAAGGAATTGCCAACTCATATAGTAGGTCCAATTTTTGCATTCTGAGAATTCTCCAGACTGTTCTCCACAAGGGTTGGACCAATTTACATTCCCACCTGTAAATATATTATATATAAAAGTATTATACATATAATTTATGCATAGATGTATTATATTTCTAAAAATTGAAAAAGTAGCATAATGGATGAAATATAATACATATACTACAAAATTACTTTTGACCCTTGTAAGAAAAAGTCTCCTTTTTACTATTCTTATCTCACCTTTCTTTGCTTGAATGGCATCTATCCATTTCTTCCTCCCCCTCCCTACTTTTAAAATGTTTTATTTATTAATTGACTAGAGACAGAGAAAATTCAAGAGAGGTGAGAGAGGCAGAAAAGAAGAGAAACAGAGAGACATCTACAGCACTGCTTCACCACTCAGGAAGCTTCTCCCCCCTCCCAGCCCCCCAACAGGTGAGGACTGATGGCTTTAACCTAGGTCCTTGAACATTGTAACATGTGTGTTCAACCAAGTGTGCCACCGCCGGGGCCCCTCCATTTCATACTTTAAAGTTTGACTATATATTTCCTAAATTCTTTCTCATTTAGACCCTCTGGATCTGCATCATTAATTTTCTGGAGTTATGTTGATTTTTTTGAAATTTTGTTTTATTTATTTATTTTCCCTTTTGTTGCCCTTTTTATTGTTGTAGTTTTTATTGTTGTCATTGATGTCGTCGTTGTTAGGACAGAGAGAAACAGAGAGAGGAGGGGAAAACAGACAGGAAGAGAGAAAGACATCTGCAGACCTGTTTCACCACCTGTGAAGCTACTCCCTTGCAGGTGGGAAGCTGGGAACTAGAACTGGGATGGTTTTACCAGTCCTTGCGCTTCGTGCCACGTGCTTTTAACCCGCTGCTACCACCCGACTCCCCTTTTCTTTCTTTTACCAGAGCACTGGTCAGCTCTAGTTTATGGTGGTGCGGATAATTGAAACTGGGACTTTGGAACTTCAAGCATGAGAGTCTCTTTGCATAAATATGATGCTATCTACCCCTGCCCTCCAGTTGGTTTTCCAGAACCAGCATTTTTCTAGGTTTGCCCACCTAGTTTGTTTTTCTTCTGTTGGCCAGCAGGAGGCGTAGGGTTCCGCTTTATATATGAGTTGTGTGGAAGGAAATTTAAAGAAGCGACATAGAGTAACAGACATTTGATATCTCTTAAACAGAGCCCTACTTGGGGGGTTGTGGGCAGACGGAGGGTCTGGGGAGAAACCCCAGTGAGGACTCTGCTGTGAGGTCAGAGTCACCTTTTGCACCTACAAGGCAGTCTGATCCTATTCACCAGGTTCTCCATGGCAACTGGGAAACCACAGAGTTCTGTTGGTTTCCCTGCTACCACAGGGGTACAATGTTCAGTTGTTTGGTTCCCCCAATAGTTCCCTGGTTTCACTCAAAAGCCTGTGGCTCCTATAGCTCTATATGGTGGCCCTACCTCCTTTTCTTAAGCCACTCACTTCCTGAGAGGTTTTGGTGGGCCCTTTAAGTCCACCGAGTTGATCTGAAGCAACTGCAAATATGGCACCCGCCATTAATATAGAGTTGTATTTTTTTTTTACTCTTTCTGTTCTTTAACTCTTGTTCCCACTGCCCTCCCATATCCACTAAGCTTCAGACAGTGATTTTTTTTTCTTTACCAAAAATCCCAGCTGTGCTCTGATGAAATTCCTTGAAATATTTCACTTTAATATCTGTTTTCTGGGGCAGATTCAACTCCCCAAGACTATGTCACTATAGCTCCTGTTTGGAAATCCTTCCAACAGTCTTTTTTAGGTTGATCTTGATTCACCAACATTTGATTGTATTGCTCTGTCTATTTTGTCCTCTCCTTTTCTGTTTCTTTGTTCTACTCTGTTGCTGTTGAGTTCCTTTAAAATTTTTTTTTAATTTATTGACTAGAGACAGAGAAATCAAGATGGGATAGGGAGGTAGGAGGGAAAGAGGAAAGACACCTGCAGCAGTGTTTCACCACTTCTGAAACTTCCTTCTGCAGGTGGAGACCAGGGCCTTGAACCTGGGTCCTTGTGTGCTCTACCAGATGAGCCACCACCTGGCCCCAGAGTTCTTAGTTCTATTCTGACACTCATCATCTCATTCAGACTTTCAGTCCTTGCTGTCTGTGTATTTCTCAGTTTCTGCATTTAGTGTGGCTCTGGTTGTTGTGCCAGCAGGAGGTGCTTTGGTTAAGGTGTTGGAGTTCCCTGTTTATGTATCTTAGTAGGGGAAGGGAAATCTTACTCTGATACTAGGTCTACTTAGTGTCTATGGTGTCAATATAAGCTTTCCTTACTTAAATTCCAGCCTCTGGGTTATGAGGGCTTGGGATAGGAGGGTAGCTGTGGGATCCTGAACAGAGTACAGGGCATATTTTTCCCTTAAAACACTAATGAGTCCTTGTGGGCAGTTCAATATCTATTGCCCCTGAGTTCACAGGTTAAACATCCAGACCTACTTTTCTGCCACACAGTTTCCACCACCAGAGCTTCGTATCCCATCCCCTCAGCTTCCATATTATCTATCCCTCTGGGAGTATGAACCCAGGATCATTATAGGGTACAGAATGTGGAAGGTCTGGATTCTGTAATTGCTTCTCTGCTGGACATGGGAGTTGGCAGGTTGACCCATACTCCCAGCCTGTCTCTATCTTCCCCTGGCAGGGCAGGGCTCTGGGGAGGTGGGGTTCCAGGATACATTGGTGAGGTTGTCTGTCCAGGGAAGTCAGGTTGGTGTCGTGGTAGCATCTGCAGCTTGGTGGCTGAAAAGCAGAGGTCTCCATTTTGTAGTAGCTAGTAGGCATGTTTTAGTTATACTCAAATAGGCCTGTGGCTATACTAGTTTTTTTTTCCCCTGAGCCTGAAATCTGATATGCAGGTGAATCCAACTTATTGTCATGATGATGTCATGACTGAAAAAAGGACCAGAAAGCTGGATCAGGGAAGAGAGTAGCTCCCAAATATGGGAAAGGGATATAAAGATTGTTGACTAAAAACCCCATCGATTTGATCTGATCTGGGGCCATATTCAGCTCAGGAGCCTATGTGACCTCTGTATCCCTGTAGATCTGAGCTCACATTCTGTGGTCATGAGTAGGAACTGCCCCAATTTCAGGACCCAACTTCCTCTGGTGGAACATAGAATATGTTGTCCAGCCTCTCTTCAGAGGATGGAACATTCTCTACCATTGTTGATCCAAGTTGAGGGAAAGGTCCCCCAACTCTTCATCTGCACTACTCCAGCCTTTAGGTTCATGATTAGTCAATAACTTGTTTGGCTCTATATGTTAACTTTCTTTTCGGCCACCAGGTTCCAGATGATAGCATGATGCCAAGCAGACTTCTCTGGACTGACAACCTCACCAGTGTGCCCTGGAGCTCCGATTCTCCAGAACCCCGCCCCACTAGGGAAATAGGGAGGCAGGCTGGGAGTATGGATCGACCTGCCAACACCCATGTTCAGCAAGGAAGCAACTACAGAAGCCAGACCTTCCACCTTCTGCATCCCACAATGACCTTGGGTCCATACTCCCAGAGGCTTAAAGAATAGGAAATCTATCAAGGGAGGGGATGGGATATGGAGCTCTGGTGGTGAGAACTGTGTGGAGTTACCCTATGTTTTTTTCAGTGTTTCCTTTTTATAAATAAAATTAACAAATAAAAATACATAAAGCAGAACAAATTGTTGACTAATCATGGACCTAAAGGCAAGAATATAGCAGATGAGATTTGAGGTCTCCATTTTGGAAAAAAACTAGTAGGTCTATTTTAGTTATATTCCAAGGTTTCACAGTTCTGCAAACTGGCAGGAGAGCATTTGAGAAACTGTGATATTTTACTTTTGCCCTTCATCCCTATGGCTGTTTTCCTCAAGGACATGCAATGCTGCTTAGCAATATTTCTCACTTCTAACATTCCTCAAGGCTTGGGAGATGCAGAAACTTGTCACTGGGTGTTTTCGGTAACTGAGTGAATCCCAGACTCCTGAGAGTCAGAGCACAAACCATGTGACTATTGCTAAACTGACTTGATTGCTCCAATAATTTAACCAGAATCTACTCACTGTTTCAAAATTATTCCAGGAAAATCCTAGTAGAAGTGCCTAAATAAAGCATCATAAATTCTCTCATCAGTCAGGCATAGGTCAAATAAACTTGGTAACATAGAAGGAAGACCCAAAGAAGACAGACCCCATAAATCTAATACTGGTTGTGTTGACGGACAGAAGGCACCACCCAGAAATGGGAGTGGTTAAAGGTATAGACAGGGATTTGGCTTCAAAGGGGGTGAACCTTTGGGGATTCTTTCTCTTTTTTGGGACTACCATTGTTGTGGGGTCACAGCAAGGAAGACAACTTGAGACAAAGGTCTAATTATGAGAGTCTTTATTACCAGGCTGGGCCAGGCTGGGGACTGCCTCTCCAGTAATGAAGGAGGGCAGCCCTGGCCCTTGTTACACAGCTGGTTATATAGGCAAAGATCACAACATCCACAAGCAAGCAGCGTACAGAAGCTAATAGAGGCAGTTAATTTTAAAACTCTAATTAATTTTAGAACTCCCCCTTTTTGACCCTCCACAGCTTCTTTTCAGAGAAATCTACACTCACTACTTCCTCTTTCTTCAGACTACTGGAACTCTAGTGGGGCATGAAACTGACTGATACTGGCAGGGTCACTGGGGGAGACAAGATGGTGCTCCTCAGGTCAAGCCCTTAAACCATGTGAGAAATACATAAGTCACTCTCATATTATCTCTCTCTCTCGTTTCTCTAATAAAAGGTTTAATTTGCCTGGATAATCATACTCTCTTCCCTGTGACAGACCCTTAGGATGGGGGTACAGATGCCCTCAACCTTTATCCCTTTAACAGTTGGATATAACAAATGACACTCAACTCTTTAACAACTGGGAGAATGTCTAAGCTTGGGGGGTGGGAGCAGGTGGTGGTGCACCTGGTTAAGCACACACATCACCAAGAGCAAGAACCCAGGTTCATGTCTCCACTTCCCACTGTAGGGGGTCTGCTTCACAAGTGGTGAACCAGGTCTGCAAGTGTCTATCCTTTTCTCTCCCTCTCTATCTCCCCACCCCTCTCAATTTCTCTCTGTCCTGTCAAATTAAAAAAGTAAAAAGAAAAAATGGCTACCAGGAAAGGTGAATTTGTCATGCACCAAGTCCCAGTGATAACCCTGGAGGTTAAAGAGACAGGAGAGAAAGACAGAGAGATAGACAGAGAGAGATAAAGTCTAAGCTTATCAGATAAAGAAAGGACTATTGCCACACCCCACTCAAATCCAGAAGGATGGGTCTGACAAGGTCAGCACCCCGGAAAACTCTCTTCAAGGAAGAAGAATTCTGGGAGTGGGTCTTGGCATATTGAGCAGACCTAAACTGAAAACTCTGATTATTGTTTTCATTATGTACATGGTAATGATGCTGTGTAATCGGGGACAAACAGCCCCTCTTTCCAGATTAGATACAGATGAGGAAATGAGGTGGATGAAGTTATGGGTCATCAACTACATAAAGTTTTAGGAAAAATTCTAAATAATACTTACTCATCTCCTCTTATAAAATATGTTAAAACTCTACATAAAATACTATCTGCTAAGCCTATTACTCAGAAATGCATCACCCCATAAAGTATGACATTACTGTGTAAAACCGCAAGGCCATCTAATCAAGAAATGAGCTTTACTTTCTATTTCAGATATTGTTTATGTAAGACTGAAGGATATATAAACTCTCACTTGCTAAATAAAAATAGAGTTCAGATTCACCCTCCAACAGAGTGTGGTGTATTCTGTTCTCCTCCTGACCCACCAGGTGGTCACCTTCAGAGTTCCCTGATCCTTCCTGCTGCTCTTCCACTGTAGCGGTCTGTTGCAGGTGGCACCTGAACAGGGACCTGAAGGAAGACTGACCAGGTAAGACAACTATCAGAATCGTATCTTCTCGGTCAGGATAAGGACCCTGCAGGTTAAGGGAGATGCAGTCCCGCCGCTTAAGAGAAAAGAAAAAGAGGTTTCATAGGAAGCAGAGAGAAATTAAAATGGGGCAGGAGTGCTCAGAGAATGAGGAGCTCTTCCTCTCTGTACTGCAACAGATGCTGATGGGCAGAGGAATCAAGACACCCCATAAGCAATTAAGACAGTTCCTAGCCTTTATTAAGAAGAGTAGCCTCTGGTTCCCCGAAGAGGGGACCTTGTCTCTTGAAGACTGGAAAAAGGTAGGAAAAGAAGTAGGGAGTTATTTGAGACACATCCTCAAGAAATAATAGTCCTGTATAACAAAGCTCAAGTAGATACATTATATCAATTGGAAGATGACTGGGTGATCTCTCTTTCAGGATTTACAGGATCTCTGGGATATCATTATCCTAGCCACCCTCTGATTAAAATTGCAAAAGAAACAAACTTAATTTTCCCTAGAATTTGCACAGAAAATTTATGACAATCCTGCCTTACAAACCTTGAGAGAATTAAAAGAATTGATCAGGCCAAAGAGATTCGTTGCTGCTCTGACACTAGGCATCACAGCACTAATTGCTCTGGTCACTTCTGTTACAGTTTCCTCATTGGCTTTGGTAAATCAAGTAAATACTGCTCACTATCTCAAAATATTTCTTATAGCCTAGCAGTACAGCACACTATAGATAGAAAACTAGATATAGAATTGAGTGCTTTAGAAGATGTGGTTTTAACACTGGGTCAGGAACTGCAAAACATTAAATATCAGCTCCTGACTTGATGCCACTCCAACTACAAAGCTCTGTGTGTGACTCCTTTACCTTATAACCAATTTCTCCCATGTAATAAAACAAAAAATCATTTACTAGCTCTAGGAGGGATTGTCTTTATATTAATTATGGTCCTTTTTTTAAAAAAAGAGGAAGATGTGGTGCCCCATGCCTTGAGCCCCCGTGGAGCTTGACAAAGTCAACTGCCACGGCCATGAGGATGACAGACTTCAAGGAAGCTGCATCCCCGGGAATGGGCTAGGACGCCGCAAAGGGCTGATGATTGAGCTAGCTGTAGTAGCTTGAGAACCTGGTAACTTTCCAGAAGCAGTCCCTATGCATGATAAATCCCCTAAGACTAGAAGATGGCACCCCACACACAAACACACAAATGTCCAGGGAAAAACAAATTAACTAAAAGAAAATAGTGCTGCATGCACAGTACAGAGCAGGAACTATGATCCTAGGCAAAACCACAAACCCCGATGCTTATATTTTGCTTTCGTTTTGTACCAATGTTTATGTAACTGTAAAACTGTATAAAAACAGAAGTTCTAATAAAGTAAAATTGAGTTAGATTTTTAAGAGAGTTTTATGTCTGAATGGACCAAAAAATGTTCTGGTTAAAACCTTTTCACTTTGAAACTTGTTAAGAGATTCTTTAGATCTTACTCATGAGTTACTTTCACTTTCACAGTGACTTGTTACTTCTGATATAGTTGTTACTGAGATAACTCCCCTATTTAGAAAGACTACAAAAATTATTATCAAATAATTGGCTTTTGAGAGAATATATTCTACTTATCAAACTTTAATTAGCCTTGGCCACTGCCACTGCCTTTTCCACCACACCCCCATGAGGGTGAGAGAGAGAGAGAGAGAGAGTTAAAAAAGTGACAAAAAAGAGGACAGAGGGGAGAAAATTCCTTTACAGCCTTTGCTTCAGTTTCTCATCACTGGAGCCAAAAAAGCACCATTAACAACCCCCTGGATAAATATAAAGGTTTGCTGATAGACAAGTTGTGTGCTTTTGAAAAACAAAAAGGGGGAGACAGGACCACAGACTCCATATAATATCCTTAATAGAACACTCTTTACCATTAATATTTTAAATTTGGATGCACAAAGAAAATCTGCCAGTGACAGGTTCTGGAAAACCATAACTAACACTGGATATGCACTGGTTAAATGGAAAGACCCACTGATAGGGTCCTAGAAAGGACCAGATCCTGTCCTCATATGAGGATGAGAGCATCTCTGTGTTTTCTCCCGTTCAGATAATGAAGCCCGCTGGCTACCAGAAAGGTGCGTCCAGCAAGTGGAAGAAAAGGAGACAGAATGCCTGAGAACAGAGGAACCTGAGAGAGATGGTGACCGTCATAGAAAAGATGACATTCTGCTAAACACATAAGATGGGAACAGAACACTCATTTTGATTTTGAAGAGATTAGCTCCGATGTGCCCATTTGCCTTCATACCAACAATGACACTAATGTTACTGGGTGTTTAGAATTTCAAAGGACCTGAGGAGACCTCCACCGCTGCCACAAAGCAGCACATTTGACAGATTCAACAGCTGATCCAGCAAAAGACTTCATCAACTCCCTCTAATTTAAATAGTAACAAAAATATTTTTTAGATTTTAAAATTGATGACGTTGAGATACAAAAGATTTAATGATGCTTAAAGTAAATTTTCTGTTATTCCCTTTCCTCCTTGTACTAAGTTTTTAAGAGAGATAATCATACTTGAGAGTGTGTAGATAAAACTAAAAGAATGTTACAGTAAGGTAAAAGTAAAAAGAAAACTAAAGTAAAATTAGAAAGAGGCTCTGATAAATGAAGTTTGATGTAAATAAGATGTGTGGTAAAAGTAAGTGAACTTGTGAGGGTAAGAGTAAGTGATTGTGTGGGTAAGAGTAAGTGAACTCGTTGGCTGAGGGTTGGTAAACTTTCATATGTGCAAGAGTTGGCCAGAGAAGAGTTTACATGCTTTCCAGCAGATTTCTTTAGATGGGTTAAGATAAAATCATTTCACTTAATCCTATAAGTTAGATCCATTATCTTATCATGATTGGAACTATTACTCTAGTATTAATTCTTGTTCTCTGTTCCCCAGTCATCCTCAGATTCCTGTTGAGATCCCTCGAACAACTCCAGACAAAAATTCATCTCATTAAATTATTATCAAATAAATTAAATAAAAAAGGAGGAAATGCCACGCCCCACTCAAATCCAGAACAATGGGTCTGACAGGGTCAGCACCCCGGAAAACTCTCTTCAAGGAAGAAGAATTCTGGGAGTGGGTCTTGGCATATTGAGCAAACCTAAACTGAAAACTCTGATTATTGTTTTCATTATGTACATGGTAATGATGCTGTGTAATCGGGGACAAACAGCCCCTGTTCCCAGATTAGATACAGATGAATGGGAAATGAGGTGGATGAAGTTATAGGTCATCAAATACATAAAGTTTTAGGAAAAATTCTAAATAATACTTACTCATCTCCTCTTATAAAATACGTTAAAACTCTACATAAAATATTATCTGATGGGAGTCGGGCTGTAGCGCAGCGGGTTAAGCGCAGGTGGCGCAAAGCATAAGGATCCCGGTTCGAACCCCGGCTCCCCACCTGCAGGGGAGTCGCTTCACAGGCGGTGAAGCAGGTCTGCAGGTGTCTATCTTTCTCTCCTCCTCTCTGTCTTCCCCTCCTCTCTCCATTTCTCTCTGTCCTATCCAACAACGACAACAACAATAATAACTACAACAATAAAACAACAAGGGCAACAAAAGGGAATAAATAAATAAAATAAATATTAAAAAAATTTAAAAAATACTATCTGCTAAGCCTATTACTCAGAAATGCATCACCCCATAAAATACGACATTACTGTGTAAAACCACAAGGCCATCTAATCAAGAAATGAGCTTTACTTTCTGTTTCAGATATTGTTTTTGTAAAACTGAAAGATACATAAACTCTCACTTGCTGAATAAAAATAGAGTTCATATTCACCCTCCAACAGAGTGTGGTGTATTCTGTTCTCCTCCTGACCCACCAGGTGGTCACCTGATCCTTCCTGCTGCTCTTCCGCTGTAGCGGACCGTCGCAGACTATAAAATCTGGATAAAGGCAAGAGACTGTCTTACTTAATAATAGCCTTTTTGGTCAATACCCCCATGATCTGGAGCCCTAGTTAGGGAATCCTTGTATTCTCACACAAAGATAATGGGCCTAGACCTCTAATATAGCCCTCTCTCTATTATCATGGATTACTTCCATCAGTAACATCAACATAAGACCTCTTGTGGGTCTTTCCAGGACCTTGCCCTCATTATAAAGTAGCAATAGTAGGGAATGTCACACTCTCCAAAAGGAGGCTGGTTCACACTTGAGGAAGATTGGTCCTAAAATGAATGCAGCCTAACATGTTTCCAGATGTGACAATGAACTGCAAGCTCAGACCAACAGGGACTCAGAGGCTCTTGTGCTAAATATCAATATACATGGGCCCTGAGTCAGTTAATTTTATTAATAGTTTTTCTTTGAGATTGAGAGCTATTCTCTGCTCTAATTCAACTTTTTAGCCTTTTTCTCTCTGACACCATTTTCTCAGAAAACATTTTTGTCCAACTCCATGTTAGCTATCAAGTTCAAGCAAAAACTACAATATTAATAGGTCCCTAGGAACATATCTAAAATAGACTTCCCCCTTTCTGTCCACTCTCAGATCCCTATTCTCACCTGCTCTGTTCTTACTTTTTGATTCCTGTTAATTATTTTATCCTACTTATATCTTACTGCCTTTCAGCCACCAAGTTGCAGATGCTGCCTTGATTCCATCTTGACTTCCCTGGGTAGATGACTTCATTAATGTGTCCTGGGACCTCACCTCTCCAGAGCCCTACCTACTTCACTAGGGAAAGATAGAAACTGGATAGAGGTATGGGTCGACCTGCCAATTCCCATGTCCAGTGGAGAAGCAAGTACAGAAGCCAGAACTCCCACCTTCAGCACCCCCCAAAAGAAGTTTAGTCCATACTCTCCCCATGGGAGAAATGATAGGGGGAAGATGACCAGAGGGCTCTGAACTACTACTCCATCAGGACCCACAAAGAGAAGAGGGAAAATGAAGAGACATTTGGATGTAATAATAGGTGTATGTGTGACTTGGAAGGGAGGAGAAGATGGGACCATGGAAAAAATGGGCAAATATATACAAATATAGACAGATAGTTGTAGAAATAATAATTAACCCATATCTTTAACCTTAGCAGAACTGCTGTAGGTTTCAATGGAGGGAATGGTGATACAGAACCCTGGTGGTGGAGGCTGTGGTTTCACATCAGAAACAAAATCCGTGGTGCTCTGCAGAACTCGGGCTGTAGGTGGCCACCAACGGACCTAAACTGAGAAACTGCAAGTGACAGCAGCCTCAAAAGGTCCAGAGAAAGCTTGGCCAGAAGGAGAACACGTGAAAAAAAGAACCCTAAGAGGTCTTGTTTTCTGTGAAAAAGTATTACTGCTCAGTTGATCCAATGACAGAGTTACCTGCACCCCTGTTCTATTTCCAAAGTGCACAGATGTCAGAGGACAGCCACCTGAGCAATATTGTACATAGCCAGAATGACAGCAGAGAATGGCATGAAAAGATCATCGAGAGGCAAAGGTGAGGCAACCTTGAGTCGGTATCTAATAGGCAACCCCAGGGTAACGCAGAACAGGTGGTGGAACAAGATGAAGAGGAAGACAAGGAGCTGACACTGAAATATAGAGCCAAACATGTGATCATGCTCTTTGTCCTCATGACTCTCTGTATGGTGGTAGTCATGGCTACCATTAAATGTGTTAACTTTTACACCCGGAAGGATGGGCAGCTAATCTATACCCCATTCACAGAAGACACTGAGACTGTGGGCCAGAGAGTAATGTAATTACTGTTACATTCTTGATCTGGAACTTTGGTGTGGTGGGAATGATTGCCATTCTCTAGAAAGGTCCGACCGCTGCAACTCCAGCAGGCATATCTCATTACGATCAGTGACCTCATGACCCTGGTGTTCATAAAGTACCTCCCAGAGTGGACAGTGTGGCTCATCTTGGCTGTGATTTCCATATATGATTTAGTGGCTGCTTTATGTCCAGAAGGACTACTTCATATGTTGGTTGAAACAGCTCAGGAGAGAAATGAAACTCTCTTCCCATCTCTCATTTACTCCTCAACAATGGTGTGGTTGGTGAATATGGTGGAAGGAGACCCAGAAGCCCAGAGGAAGGTACCCAAAACCCCCGGGTACAGTTCACAAGGTACAGAAAGTGAGTGATTCACACGACCCTGTGACAGAGTGATGATGGTGGCTTCAGTGAAGAGTGGGAAGCCCAGAGGGATAGCCACCTGGGGCCTCAGCGTTCCACCTTGGAGTCACAAGCTGCTGTCCAGGAACTTTCCAGCAGCATCCTTGCCAATAAGGACCAGAGGAAAGGGAAGTAAAACCTGGATTAGGATATTTCATTTTCTACAGTGTTCTGGTTGGTAAAGCTTCTGCAATGGCCAGTGGTGACTGGAACACAACCATTGCCTGTTTTGTAGCCATATTAATTGGTTTGTGCCTTACATTATCACTCCTCACCACTTTCAAGAAAGCATAGCCGGCTCTTCCAATCCCTATCGCCTTTGGGCTTAATTTCTACTTTGCCACAGATTATCTTGTACAGCCCTTTATGGACCTATTAGAATTCCATCAATATATCTAGCACATCTGCAGTTAGAATCCCATGGATTTTTTCTTCTTTGATGATAATAAAGATCTAAAAAAGACAAAGCTGCTTTTCCCATGTCCACATCAAGCAAAGGCAAGATGAACTTTTTTTTAGTTCGCTTTCTTTTTTAATATTTATTTATTTATTTTACCTTTTGTTGCCCTTGTTTTATTGTTGTAGTTATTATTGTTGTTATTGATGTCGTGGTTGTTGGATAAGACAGAGAGAAATGGAGAGAGGAGGGGAAGACAGAGAGGGGGAGAGAAAGGCAGACACCTGCAGACCTGCTTCACCACCTGTGAAGTGACTCTCCTGCAGGTGGGGAGCTGGGGGCTCAAAAACGTATCCTTACGCCCGTGCTTGCATTTTGCACCAGGTGCGCTTAACCCGCTGCGCTATCCGCCCAATCCCCCCCCTCCAGCAAGATAGACTTTTTGCAGCTTCCTTCTGGACCACCTGTGCTCTAAGGGTATTGGAAGGAAGTGTCCACACAAAATGATTTTAAACATTTAATGCCATAATGGTGGCATTGTGCTAAACTTGAGTCCCTTGGTGCAAAAACAGATTTGAGGGACAAGGGAAAGTAATGGGCCAAGAAGCAGTGGAGTTCCAACTGGCAGTATGAAACTAGGCAAGTAGATCGTATCAACACTGCAAACTCTCAGGACTCGCATTACCAAGAAGTTAGACGGAGTGGCTAAAACCAAACAGGACTCTTCATCTCAAACTACATATTGAAACCCAACCCAACTTTCTAAGTCTGTATTGAATTCTGTAAGAAGCAGACACTAGGAGCAAAATGCAGCAGGAGAAAGGAACTCAGGCTTTCACTTTCAGCAAAAAAAAAAAAAAAAATGCAGAAGACTTGGTACTTTTAAATAAGAATTTTTTCCCTCCTTCATCTTGAGTTAAGTCAGATGTGTAGGCTAATTTTGACAAGTTCTGTTCTTGAGCACTGAAACTCATTACCATATATGGTTACCACTTCTCCCCAAAGCCAGTCTGGACTTATTTGAAGTTGCTTTATCTTAAAAGTCTTAACCTCAGGTTCCATAATCAGTAATTCTGGAAATAAAGGAACTACTAGTAGCTAACAATGCCATAGCCCCTTTAGGTAAAATTTGTGTTTTCCCTCAGATTTCTAATGTTTAGACATACTTCTAGGTTCACTTGCCCCAGATGCTTCACTGTTCTCATCTGGCCCTTGGTTCGCTTTTCATAGGCAGTTCTCTTATTAAGCAAATTAGCCATCTCCCCTGTGCAGATGATCCAGTGATTCTAAGATTGTATTCTGTGTGGTGCAGAGAATATGGGATGAATCAGTACTGTCAGCCTCACTGTCATATTTCTATGATAACAAATACACTGTATGCCCAAAGACAGTAAGAATTTAAGAAACGTAGGGAGTCGGGTGGTAGTGCAACCGGTTAAGCACAGCTGGCATAAAGCTTAAGGACAAGACTAAGGATCCCAGTCTGAGCCCCTGGCTCCCCACCTGCAAGGGACTCACTTCACAGGCAGTGAAGCAGGTCTGTAGGTGTCTGTCTTTCTCTCTCTCCCTGTCTTCCCCCTCCTCTCTCCATTTCTCTCTGTCCTATCCAACAATGATGACAACAATAATAACTACAACAATAAAACAACTAGGTCAACAAAAGGGAATAAATAAATATTTTTTAAAAGATTTTAAGAAAAGTAAAATAGCTGGTGAAGCACTTTTGCCCTGGTCTTTCCTTTCTTTTGTCTCCTTTTCCTTTATCTTCTTCTTTTTTTTTAATTGAAGAAAGTATTAATTAACAAAACCATAGGGCAGGAGGGGTACAATTCCACACAATTCCCACCACCCATTCTCCATATCCCACCCCCTCCCCTGATATCTTCTTTTTTGTTATTAAACCATTGTCTATGACATTAGGTCAGAATTTGAGCCAATGATCCAGAGCTATTAGTTTAAGAAGTTTATGAAGTCAGTTTCATCAGTGCAAAGCAAGATAATGAACTACTAGAAGAACGTAGAGGGGGCCTTCTCCTCTATGGGTGAAGCTTATGGGACAAGATGAATTAATAGCCCTATGACAGACATACAGAGATCCAGGTTACTCCTCAAGAACCTCACAGTTCTTTATTAGCTTTCAACTCAGTTTCCTTTGGTGTGAACTGGGCACTGGTGTTCAAGCCCTGTGCAGTTCACTTGGACAGTGCACATAAGCAGATCCATCAGCCTCTGAACATAAGATGCTAATGAAGGAAGCCCTGCCAAGACCAATCCACAGAGAACTCTTAGCCATGCTGATCAGACTGTGAGCATTTGTGAGAAATTAAATTTGTTCCATCTGTGCCTGAAGAAAAGCCAACTTCTCCTCTCTTTCATGATGATTCTTCTTCCAACCTGTCACATGATCTTGTTTGGAATTTGCTTTGACATTTAGATTGTTTTCTTTCATGGAATATTTCTTATTTATAAAAAATCTAAGAAAAAAAAGAACTCTGGTGATGGGAATGATGCAGAATTATGCCCCTATTATCTTGTAATTTTATAAATCTATATTAAATCACTAATAAAATTTAAAGAATGATTCTAAGCTCTTGCTTCTCTCAGCCACTTTCCTGTGGCCTAAGATTGATTTTTAAAATATTTATTTATTCCTTTTTGTTGCCCTTGTTCTTTTTATTGTTGTAGTTATTATTATTGTTTTTATTGATTTGTTGTTGTTGGATAGGACAGAGAGAAATAGAGATAGGAGGGGAAGACAGAGAGGGGGAGAGAAAGACAGAGGCCTGCAGACCTGCTTCACCGCTTGTGAAGTGACTCCCCTGCAGGTGGGGATCCAAGAGCTCCAACCGGGATCCTTACACTGGTCCTTGTGCTTTGTGCCAGCTGTGCTTACCTCGGCTGCACTACTGCCCAACTCCCCTAAGATTTATTTTGATCTAGAAGTTTGGCAATTGCCAGGTTGTACAGTATCATTCCAGGAACAGTGTATTTGGGCACATGTTATTTATATTTTAGACTTTGTCATTCAGATCACTTATCTCGCTCTTTGACCCAGAACACTGCTTTGATATATGACATTTACCTCTAATACCATGTCACATCTTGATGGACAGAGCATCTGTGGAATGTCACACAGAATGTCAGCTAAGGATTCAGTCTGTTAGGCTAATGTGTGTTTTTTGGATGCTTTCTTCAGGACTTTACCCATCGGACCCTCTCTGGGACCCAGTTCTTGAGCACAAGTAGTTCAGTGAATGTACCAGTTGTGTTTGAAGGGGAAGAGATCGCAATAGACACCACAGAAATCCAGAATGTCATACACATTTTTTATGAACAACTGTATGCCACCAAACTAGAGAACCAAGAAGAAATGGCTAAGTTCTTTGAGACATACAGCTTCCCAAGACTGAGCCAGGAAGACCTAGAAAACATGAATGGAGAAACAAAGAAAATGAAGCAGTCATCAAAATCCTTCCCAACAACAAAATTCCAGGCCCATATGTCTTCACAAATGAATTCTACAATATCTTCAAGGAAGAACTAACACCTCTACTCTGCAAGGTAGTCTAAAATATTGAAGACACGAGAATATTTACCTCTATCTTCTATGAAGCTAACATCACCCTGTTGTGGCCGCCAAAAGTAGCAGAAATACAACCAAAAAAATAAGACCACAGACCAATATCCAAGGTGAATATAGTTGCTAAGATCCTAAACAAAATCCTAGCAACAGCAGTACATTAAAAAGGATATACACCATAGCCAAGTGGGATTTATCCCAGGGATGTAAGGTTGGCTCAGTATACATAAGTCAATAAATATGATTCACTGCATCAAAAAAAGAAAACCCCAAAAACACATGATTATCTCAACTGATGCAGAGAAAGCCTTCACCAAGATCCAACTTCGCTTCATGATTAAAACATTAAAAGAACTCTCCTCACCTACCTCCTATTACACATCCCTCAATCACTCCAAAGACAAAGTAAGGACTATAAAAGCTGAATAAGAGCAAGAGACTGGCACACTTTAATGATGACTCTTTAGTCACTACCAGGCTACCCCATCACCTGGGGCCCTAGTCAGGGAGTCCTGGGATTCCCACAGACATGATGGACCTAGACCTCTAACAGGTCCCTCTTGCCACTGTCACTGGTCATCTCCATCAAGAACAACATAATGGACCCCTTTGAGGGCCCCTATAGGACCTTGCCCTGAGTGTGGATCAACAATGGTAGGGAATGATCCATTCTCCAAAGGGAGGTTGGACAGCATACTCTATGTACTATCTGAGGAAGAAGAATCCTGAAATTAGTGCAGCCTGGAATGTTCCTACAGAATGTGAGCTCAAACCTACAGGGATGCAGATGTTTCATAGGTTCCTATGCTAACTATGGGCCCCAGATCTAATCAATGGGTTTACATTTAACAATATTTATGCACTTTTCCCATATTTGAGAGCTGTTCTCTTCACTGATCCTGCTTTCTAGTCCTTTTTACTACTATGACACCATTTCCCCAGACAATAACCTGGGTCCACCTGCATATTAGATGTCAGGTGAAGGCAAAAACTAGTAAAGTCATGGACCCTCTGGAATATACCTAAAATAGACCTACTAGCTTTTTCCAAAATGGAGACCCCAATCTTCATCTGTAATATTCATGCTATAGTCTTGTCAACATTTCCATTTTATAAATTTAAAAAAAAAACATTAAAAGAATGAGCATAGAGGGCAGGGGTAGATAGCATAATAATTCTACAAAGAGATTCTCATGCCTGAAGCTCCAACATCCCAAGTTCAGATGTCTGTTTTCAGTTCAGATGTCTGCTGGAAGTGTGGTTTTCTCTGTTGTCTAAAAATAATGAGCACAACAAAACAACTAGAGAGGGAAGACATCCAGTAGCTCTACCTTGTCCTGAGACCTCATCAACCACTGCCTGGTCAAACTTTCAGCAAACACACATCACTGCTCAGAGACATCACTTGAAGGAATCATGTTAAGAGAAACCAAAAAGAAATTGAAACTAATAGATATACAATGTATATAACAGATATACTCATTCATAGGTGGAACTTAGAAAACAAGGGAAGGGAAAATGCAGGGTGAAACTTAGAATAGTTTGGGGTCTATCACAGCAGAGACAAGGACTCCAGGTGGGGGAGGGAATCCAGAGGATGTTTGGGACCCAGTGCACAATGGTGAAGGAAGACTTCATTTGGCAGTGAGAATGTTGCACAGAAACATGGGGATAAAAGAGATTGTACTCATGTAAAAACAGCTGTCCTTTATTTCCCCCAATAAAGTCATCTGGAAAAAAATATAATATACTGCTACCGTGAATAATGCTGCAATAAACATGGAAGTGTATATACTTCTCAGAGTTGCTGGTTTTAATTTTCTTGGATATATATATATACTAAATAGTAAAATTGCAGGATCATGTGGTAATTCAATTTTAGTTTTTTTTGTTTTGTTTAAAAATTGTTCATAAAATGGAAATATTGACCAGACTATAGGATAAAAGGGATACATTTCCACACAGTGCCTACCCACACAGCTTCATATCCAGTCCCCTGCCTTGATAGCTTCCGTATTTTTTTATCCCTTTGGAAATATGGACCCAGGATCATTATGGGGAGCAGAAGGTGGAAGGTCTGGCTTCTGTAATTGCTTATCCACTGAACATGGGCATTGGCAGGTCTATCCATACTCTCAGCCTGCTTCTATCTTTCCACAGTGGGGCAGGGATCTGGAGAGGTCAGGCTCCAAGACACATGGTAGGGTCATCTGCTCAAAGAAGTCAGGTTGACATCATGGTATCATCTGGAACCTGGTGGCTGAAAATGAGTTAAGATATAATGCAGAACAAACTGTTGACTATTCATGCATCTAAAGGCAAGAATACTGCAAATTAAGATTTGGGGTCTCCATTTTGGAAAAAACTAGGAGGTCTATTTTAGGTATATTCCAGAGGGCCCATGACTTTACTAGTTTTTGCCTTCACCTGATGTCTAATATGCAGGTGTACCCAGGTTATTGTCTGGGGAAATGGTGTCATAGTTGTAAAAAGGACTAGAAAGCAGGATAAGGGAAGAGAGTAGTTCCCAAATATGGGTAAAGTATATCAATAATGGTAGGGGATGTCCTATTCTCTGAAGAGAGGTTGAACAACATACTCTACCTACTACCCAAGGAAGATGGGTCCCGAAATTAGTGCAGCCTGGAATGTTCCTAGGCATGACCACAGAATGAGAGGTCAGACCTACAGGGATGCAGAGGTTACATAGGCTCCTGTGCTGAAAATGGGCCCCAGATCAAACTGATGGGGTTTACAGTTATCAATTTTAATTTTTAGGAATCTCCACAGGGATCCAAAAAAACTGCCACCTTCATTTTTCTAACAGTCTGTTATTTCACAGAGAATTGCTTCATTTTATCATATACCTGTTTTCTCCAACAGCTCTAAATTCAGGAAGTGTGGTAGTTTTACTTTATAGCTCTGACATTCTCCCTTCACACTGATTTATTCTACTTATTAGGCCTTTTACTTAAGCCTCAACTCCATCCAAAGCGTCCTTCATATCTTGAAGCTGTTTGTAGTTTTCTTTGTGCCTTTTCTAAATCTGGTAAAATGATTTCTAAACTCTTGCATTTATTTCTGTATCTTATGTCTAGATTATTGAATTGCCATCATGATAAGTCTTCTGAATTCAATCTTTGAGATTCTTTTCAAATCTTTGTATGCTTGGACAGTTTTATTTTTCTATTTTTTGCTTAAGTGTAGTTTCTGTGGTTCAACCAGCAGGTGGTGCTGTGGTAACATTGTTTATGGTATCGGAATGTGGCTGCTGCTGGGGAATCTTCCACATGACCCTGGGCAGAGTCAGACAGAACAGTCTTGTTGTCTACTTTCAATCTGTACTGTAACCTCTCAAAGTTTGATACTCACTGCTTTAGTTTTTTTTTTTCCACCAGGTTTTTCCCTGACAGGGTCCCTATCTTCTAAGGGCTGAGCTTACGTTCCACTGTGTAGCTTTCAAAGTGATGCTGGCTGCCAGCTGCTGGGTCCTGGTTCAAGCTGTTTTTGTTTTGAGAGCTTCATCTACACCCACCTATAGCTTAGTGAATTTCTTCAGGAGTTTCAGCTGTAATGTTGTGTGGTTACAGTTTTTTGTTTGTTTGTTTGTTTTACCAGATCACTGATGAGCTCTAGCTTATGGTGGTGCAGGGGATTGATCTGGGACTTTGGATCCTCAGGCATGAGAGTCTCTTTGCATAACCATTATGCTATCCACCCCCACCCCCGCAAAAAAAAAAAACTGGAAAGTTTTTCAAAAGATCCTTCCCATTTCATCAAATAATTTTACAATCTTACTTTACAATTTGATCTTCTCTAGCAAAATACTAACATTATTTTTTGAGGATATCTTGATTTACATGACTGCTGTTGTCACAGGAGTATATTTCCACATCTCCCTAACAAATGTCAACATTATTTTCACCACCTGCTCTCCTTAGAGGAGAATAACCATGTATGGGAATTGGCTGGGAGGTATGCCAAAGAAAAATATTCATTGCTGCATAATTCGGATGAAGGGCAAAATGCTGTACCTAGGGCTAACCATGATTTGGAATTATGAAAATAATCAACAAACCATATAAGTCAAAAGCAAAAGGATGAATATGGGATGATTTCACTTAGACAGAAGTTGAAAAATAAGATCAGAATGGGAAACACTAAGCATAACTTGGACTGGAGTTGCTGTATTGCACCAAAGTAAAAGACTCTGGGGTGGGGGGGAGGGTTCAGGTCCTGGAACATGATGGCAGAGGAGGACCTAGTGGGAGTTATATTTTTATGTGGAAATGTTGTGCATGTATACACTATTGTATTTTACTGTCGACTGTAAACCATTAATGCCCCAATAAAGAAATAAAAAAGAGAGACCATATGATTACTTGTTTCACTGAGGACATGAAAATTAGCATTACCAAACCAGTGGACTGCAAGAAACTTAAGGGGACTTTCCAGGACTCTGCTGAGTACCTCGTTATTTTTCTTTCTCAGCTAAAAATAAACA